>NC_061508.1:206077514-206135496 GCF_022539505.1 Lolium rigidum
GAAGAGGATTCTTCAACATGAATTTACCTTCTTACCTTGTGGAGCTCTTTCCGTGTGCCATTCGAGTAATTAACCATCATATCATCAAGAAGCTTTGTAGCCGCCCCCAAGGTGATGGACATAAAGGTACCTCCAGCAGCTGAATCCAATAAATTCCGCGAAGAAAAATTTAGTCCTGCATAGAAGGTTTGGATGATCATCCAAGTAGTCAGTCCATGGGTTGGGCAATTTTTAACCAAAGATTTCATTCTTTCATAAGCTTGAGCAACATGTTCATTATCCAATTGTTTAAAATTCATTATGCTACTCCTCAAATATATAATTTTAGCAGGGGGATAATATCTACCAATAAAAGCATCCTTGCATTTAGTCCAGGAATCAATACTATTCTTAGGCGAGAGATAGCAACCAATCTTTAGCTCTTCCTCTTAATGAGAAAGGAAACAATTTCAATTTAATAATATCACCATCTACATCTTTATACTTTTGCATTTCACACAATTCAACAAAATTATTGAGATGGGCAGCAAGATCATCGAACTAACACCGTAAAATTGCTCTCTCATAACAAGATTCAGTAAAGCGTGTTTAATTTCAAAGAATTCTGCTGTAGTAGCAGTGTGGAGCAATAGGTGTGCATAGGAAATCATTATTATTTGTGGTTGTGAAGTCACACAACTTAGTATTTTCAGGGGTGGCCATTTTAGCAGTAGTAAATAAAACAAACTAGATAAAGTAAATGCAAGTAACTAATTTTTTTGTGTTTTTGATATAGAGTGCAAGACAGTGAATAAAGTAAAGCTAGCAACTAATTTTTTTGTGTTTTGATATAATGCAGCAAACAAAGTAGTAAATAAAATAAAGCAAGACAAAAACAAAGTAAAGAGATTGGGAAGTGGAGACTCCCCTTGCAGCAGTGTCTTGATCTCACCGCAACGGCGCCGTAAAAGAGCTTGATGGCGTGTAACTCACACGTTCGTTGGGAACCCCAAGAGGAAGGTATGATGCGCACAGCAAGCATGTTTTCCTCGTAAAGAAACCAAGGTTTATCGAACCAGGAGGAGCCAAGAAGCACGTTGAAGGTTGATGGCGGCGGGATGTAGTGCGGCGCAACACCGAGATTCCGGCGCCAACGTGGAACCCGCACAACACAACCAAAGTACTTTGCCCCAACGAAACAAGTGAGGTTGTCAATCTCACCGGCTTGCTGTAACAAAGGATTAACCGTATTGTGTGGAAGATGATTGTTTGCAGTAAAACAAGTAAAGAACAAGTATTGCAGCAGATTTGTATTTCAAGTATAAAAGAATGGACCGGGGTCCACAGCTCACTAGAGGTGTCTCTCCCATAAGATAAAAGCATGTTGGGTGAACAAATTACGATCGGGCAATTGACAAATAGAGAGGGCATAACAATGCACATACATGTCATGATAAATATAGTGAGATTTAATTGGGCATTACGACAAAGTACATAGACCGCTATCCAAAGCATGCATCTATGCCTAAAAAGTCCACCTTCAGAGTTATCATCCGAACCCTTCCAGTATTAAGTTGCAAAACAACAGACAATTGCATTAAGTATGGTGTGTAATGTAATCAACAACTACATCCTTAGACATAGCATCAATGTTTTATCCCTAGTGGCAACAACACATCCACAACCTTAAAACTTTCTGTCACTGTCCCAGATATCAATGGAGGCATGAACCCACTATCGAGCATAAATACTCCCTCTTGGAGTTAAGAGCAAAAACTTGGCCAGAGCCTCTACTAATAACGGAGAGCATGCAAGATCATAAACAACACATAGGTAATAACTTGATAATTAACATAACATAGTATTCTCTATCCATCGGATCCTCGACAAACACAACATATAGTATTACAGATAGATGATCTTGATCATGTTAGGCAGCTCACAAGATCCAACAATGAAGCACAATGAGGAGAAGACAACCATCTAGCTACTCGCTATGGACCCATAGTCCAGGGGTGAACTACTCACTCATCACTCCGGAGGCGACCATGGCGGTGAAGAGTCCTCCGGGAGATGAATCCCCTCTCCGGCGAGGTGCCGGAGGAGATCTCCGGAATCCCCCGAGATGGGATTGGCGGCGGCGGCGTCTCTGTAAGGTTTTCCGTATCGTGGCTCTCGGCATCGGGGGTTTCGCGACTGAGGCTTTAAGTAGGCGGAAGGGCAACGCGGGGGGCCACACGAGGGCCCCATACCATAGGTCGGCGCGGCCAGGGCCTGGGCCGCGCCTCCCTAGTGTGGCGGCGCCTCGTGGCCCCACTTCGACTCCTCTTTGGTCTTCTGGAAGCTTCGTGGCAAAATAGGACCCTGGGCGTTTATTTCGTCCAATTCCGAGAATATTTCGTTACTAGGATTTCTGAAACCAAAAACAGCAGAAAACAAAGAATCGGCTCTTCGGCATCTTGTTAATAGGTTAGTTCCGTAAAATGCACGAATATGACATAAAGTGTGCATAAAACATGTAGATATCATCAATAATGTGGCATGGAACATAAGAAATTATCGATACGTCGGAGACGTATCACTCATGAGGAAGTATGTGGTGTTTTATCTTTCAATCTTGTTGAGCAGCTTTCACTAATGGACTAGTGGCTTCATCCACTTATCCTATAATTTTGCAAAAAGAGTCGGCAACGGGTTCCCAACTCCATTTAATCAACTTTCATTAACAACTCTCTTCACATGTTTTGCCCTGATTCATCAGTAAGCAACTTAATTTTGCAATAGACACTCCTCCATGGTATGTGAAATGTTGGAAGGCACCCGAGGATTCGGATAGCCATGGCTTGAGAAAGCAAAGGTTGGGAGGAGTGTCATCCTTAAATAAACTAAAGTACATGTGTAAACAAAAGAGAAGCGGGATGATCTACCTTGTCGGTAGAGATAACGTCCTTCATGGGAGCCGCTCTTTGTAAGTCTCGTTTGGCAAGGGGGTTAGAGTACCCACTACCATTCGTTGACAACAACAAACACCTCTCAAAACTTTACTTTTATGCTCTCTATATGATTTCAAAACTTAAAAAGCTCTAGCACATGATTTAATCCCCGCTTCCTCTCGCGAAGGGCCTATCTTTTACTTTATGTTGAGTCAGTAAACCTATTTCCCTCTATCTTAAGCAAGCAATTGAGTTGTTGTGATCAAACCATTTATACTGTGATCTACTTAATCATGTTTATTACAAGTTTTATCCGAATGAATATAGCTTTGAAGGTTATCAATGATTATGAGGAGATTATTATGATTGAGTATGCATGTTTTGCCATATAAGCTTTAATATAAGAGCGCTGCTCGATAGATAAGTACAATCTGTCAATTGTTCTCTGACCAAGAACGAAGTTTTCCATCACCAATTATGATTTCCTATGCACCTTTATTTGTGATTTCCTTCTACTTGTTTCAAGTTGAATTATATGAGGAAGTTGTTCACTAGAATGTCTTGTGTGAATTAATATGATGCTTCTTGTCCGTATTTTATTTATCGACTCTTCACTCCATAAACATGTGGTCTTGTTTATCTGAGCTCAGCTCGCTTGGGGACAAGCGAAGTCTAAGCTTGGGGGAGTTGATACGTCCATTTTGCATCACTATTTTATATCATAATTTACTGTTATTCATTGATATATTTCATATTTAGAGATCATACTTATGTTATTTCATCTATTTTGCATGTTTCATGATTATCGGAGAATCGCGCACCAGAGTCAGGATTCTGCTGGAAAAAGCACCAACAGAATGCAATATTTCGGAAGATCAACAATTGACAGAAATTACACGGAAAATCTTATTTTTCCAGAAGACGGAGATAGCCAACAGGAGGAGCCGAGGAGGGCCGCCATGGGCCCCCCCATAGGACGGCGCGGGCCCTGGCCTGGCCGCGCCGCCTTGTGGGGAGGGGGCCCACAGCCCCCTCTGGCCTCCTCTCCTTCGCGTACTTCTTCGTCCCGAAAACCTAAGCTCCAGAGAATAATCGCGAAGAGACACAGCCCGCCTCGCGGGGTGGAAAACACCAGAGAGAAAAGAGCTCTCCGGCAGGCTGAAATCTGCCGGGGAAATTTCCTCCCGGAGGGGGAAATCGATGCCATCGTCACCGTCATCGAGCTGGACATCATTGGGATCATCATCATCATCTCCATCATCATCACCGCCATCTCCAGAACTGCACCTCATCACCGCTGTAACATCTAGGGTTGAATCTTGATTGTTTGATAGGGGAAACTCTCCCGGTATTGATTACTCCTTGTTATTGATGCTATTGAGTGAAACCATTGAACCAAGGTTTATGTTCAGATTTTTATTCATCATCATATCACCTCTGATCATGTTCCATATGATGTCTCGTGAGTAGTTCGTTTAGTTCTTGAGGACATGGGTGAAGTCTAAATGTTAGTAGTGAATTATGATGGGTGATATTCAATGTTATGATATTTAAGTTGTGGTGTTATTCTTCTAGTGGTGTCATGCGAACGTCGACTACATGATACTTCACCTTTATGGGCCTAGGGGAATACATCTTGTATTCGTTTGCTAATTGCAGGGTTGCCGGAGTGACAGAAACCTGAACCCCCGTTGGTATATCGATGCAGGAGGGATAGCAGGATCTCAGAGTTTAAGGTTGTGGTTAGATTTATCTTAATTACTTTCTTGTATTTGCGGATGCTTCCAAGGGGTATAATCACAAATATGTATTAGTCCTAGGAAGGGCGGTGCATTAGCATAGGTTCACCCACACAACACTTATCAAAACAATGAAGATTAATCAGCTATATGAAGCGAAAGCACTAGACTAAATTCCCGTGTGTCCTCAAGAACGTTTGGTCATCATAAGTAAACAAACCGGCTTGTCCTTTGTGCTAAAAAGGATTGGGCCACTCGCTGCAATTATTACTCTCGCATTTTACTTACTTGTACTTTATTCATCTGCTATATCAAAACCCCCTGAATACTTGTCTGTGAGTATTTACAGTGAATCCTTCATCGAAACTACTTGTCAACACCTTCTGCTCCTCGTTGGGTTCGACACTCTTATTTATCGAAAGTACTACGATACACCCCCTATACTTGTGGGTCATCATGCACCGATTAGAAGACGTAAGTGCAAACGTCGTGGAATCCCTGGACACATTGCTAGGCTTTGTAAAAATGGTGTTGACCCAGCTCTTGGAATGGAAGATCAGGCGGGAGCAGCAAATGCAGAGGAGAATGAAGCAGCGATTCGACATGAGGAGATTGAAGCAGCAATTCAGCATGAGGAGATTGAAGCAGCAATTCAGCATGAGGAGATTGAAGCAGCAATTCAGCATGAGGAGATTGAAGCAACAATTCAGCATGAGGAGATTGAAGCAACAATTCAGCATGAGGAAATTGAACCGATGGATCGAGAGATGCTTGAGCCGATGAGTCTAGAGGAGAGGGAACAGTATGAGAGAGATTGCCTTGAATTTAATAGGGCCCAACTGAGTGCTAACTTCGAAGAGCAGATTGCAGAAGAAAAAGCACAAGCTTCGCAGAAGAAGAAGAAGAAGAACAAGAAAGAGGGCAAAATGAAGATAGACACCGGTAATATCCCTGGTAGGGTTACCCGGAGTAAGGTGGTGGCCCCAGCGAATCACACCAGGAGCAAGAGAAAGATTTTATTCTGAACGACTAATTTTAATTTTTATGAACAATTTGAATTTGTATGATCCCTTTGTATTGGGGATCCCTTTGTATTGAACAATTTGAATTTGTATGATCCCTTTGTATTGGGGATCCCTTTGTATTGAACAATTTGAATTTGTATGAACAATTTGTATTGGGGTTCCCTTTGTATTAGGGTTCCCTTTGTATTGAACAATTTGAATGTAGGGATCCCTTGAATGTATGTGTTAAGCCACATTTATCATTTTCTCTAGGGTTTAGGGTTTTAGGGTTTTAGGGTTTAGGGTTTTAGGGTGTAGGGATCCCTTGAACATGGTGGAACCTTCCCATGGAGTCTTGTTATGTTACCTACAACCTAGAGAAATAATAATGGAAAAGGAAATATAGAGATATGAAGGTTTTATGCCAAAAACTTCAAAACCACTTTCTAGTCCAGGAGCTACTAGCTATGGAGGTGCAGGGCTTTCTACTCAACAAACCTCCCGAATACCCACTATGCTTACAAACTTTGTCCAAATGAGTCCAAATTCGTCACACTTGTGTATCTTTGACTTGCAAACAATATCACGTCGGCCAAAATGTACTATGCTGTTCAAATAACACAATTTTACAATTTTTATGCCAAAAGCTTCAATTTCCCTTAGTCCATTTATTATTTAGGTGCCCCTGTTTTACTTAGTGTTACTCAGTTTCCCCCCTCCAGGTTCACTTGTTTTACTCATTCGTACTCAATTTTTCCCTTCCGATAAACATTTCCTCACTTTTCCCCCTCTTAGTTCTACTCAGTTTTCCTCACTTGTACTCACTGGCTGATCTCTGATATGTCGAGATGTATGTCACACGGATCTTGGTTAGTTGAAAGCTCAACAAACGCTTGCACCTTTCGATCTTTTATGATCGGACAGCCTGTATATCTCTCTCTACCACGATGGACGCATACGGAGAGAAGAGCAGAGCACATACCTACCAACCCTGGCAGTCGCATATTCCAGTCGCATCTTCCTCTCTCCTATTTCCTCTCTTACTCCAGCGGTCACGGCGGCGCGGATCTAACCGTGCATGCGGCGGCGTGCAGCGGCGCGGATCTAACCGTGCGGCGGCATGGATCTATGAGTGCCGGTGAGGATCTAACCCTCAGAAATAGTTGAAATGTCTCTCTCTGTCTCACTTTTGTTTCTCTTCTCAGATCTGTTGATGATGAAGAACACCAAGACGGCGGCCGTGCCGACAGTGGTCATCCATGGCAAGATCATTGAAGCCATCGCCTACAACATCGCTTCGACGGTGCAGATCCAGCCTTCAATGTCAGAGCCTGTTGATGTCTCACTTCCGTTGTCCTCCTCAGATCCGTTGCTGATGAAGGACACCAAGATGGCGGCCGTGCCGACAGTGGTCATCAATGCCACGAACATTGAAGCCATCGCCTACAACATTGCTTCGACAGCGGATGGCGCAGATGACCACCCCTCAGCCGCCCATCGTCCCGGCCCTTCTTGCCCATCGCTCCGCGGCCGTGTTCGACGACGCAAATTGGGATAAATTATGATAAATTTGTATTTTTCAATTTCAATTGGGGTAAAATTGTTCGATCTACTACCACCGTCTTAAAAAAAGCTTCTCCATGTTCTTGATGTGTGCATGTACATCCGTATGTATGATTTGAATTCTATCCCAACTTGATATGTATTTGATCCGAGAGACTGGTACATGCTAAAATCATCGCGCGCATTACTTAATTAGCACAACTAGGAAATTGTACGCCAAAATACAGTGGTTAGAGCCACAACAAAATACAGTGGTTAGAGCCATCTACTGAATAACAATTCTATACTATCTAAATCGTCTACCACAACCACATAACTGCTAGGACAGGGATGACAACTAATAAAACTGCCCAGATGAATCTACTTTTCTCCTCTCCCATCACTTGAAGTTCATGTTCTAGATTTTCTACCACTTGATCAAATACGGCAAGATCTGTCTCAACTCTCAACTTCTCCGTGCGAATAAGCTCTGAATTCTTATTTTCTTCCTCCACCGTACGCTTCAGCTCGAATATCATCAGGTTTTCATGGGCCAATTCATCACCTAAATTGGCCACCTTCTCCTCCAAATCCATCCTCTGGCTACACCACTGGGTTGATTCATCTTGGTATGCAATGTACCATGGATCATCGGATTGCCTGGCTAACTGTAAACATAATGGAAAAAAGAACAACTGAAATCACTCCAACGGGCAATGGCGGCTCTTCAAATTAAACGGTAGTATAGCGAGCAGAAGCTAGATACCTGCACTTCCGACGAGGTAGGAAAAGTAGAACATGGCCACGACATGATCGAATCCCCACCCTCGCCGGTGTACCCGCTACGACCAGACATTGAGGACTATTTCGCAACTGCAAACTCCAATAAATTACGGGAACCGAATCGATTAGGGGGCAGTGGAGGCAGAAGCGGAGGTCTTACCAAGCGGTGGAACAAATCCCGGTCGTCGTGGGCGGCGGACTTTCCTGCGGTGGGTACAATGCGTGCGGACGAAACAAGTGCTGGAGCCGTGGTTGACGTGCACCGCCGCAGTCAGTCTGACGCCGCTGGGGGACAGAGCCGGCGGTGCGACGAGGCGCCGACGATGGCTGCTCCGTCCGAGGGTGGGGAACGAGCTGCCAGCGGTTCTCCGATGACTAATGAGATACACAACATTAGGTTCCAGCATGTTTAGCATAAAATTCACTTTAGATTAAGCTGCGAAAATAGTCACCTGATGGGTCTAGCTTAAGAAAAATTAAATAGACGACCCCACCGGTTATTGGCTGCGTAGCCCTACGTAGCGGCAATATATGTCTTTTCCGGAAAAATAGACGACCCCACTGGTCATTGGCTGCGGAGGCCCCACAGAGCGGCAATATATGATTTTCTAAAAATAAATAGACGACCCCAGTGGTCATTGGCTGAGGCAGCCCCACAGAGCAGCAATATATGTCTTTTCCTGAAAAATAGACGACCCCAACGGTCATTGGCTGCGGCAGCCCTATAGAGCAGCCCCGTTTCACATTGGCAGCACCACCTATAAAATCATGAAATAAAATGGCCCACACGTCAGCGATAGATGGATGGCTTCTCCGACGTGTCTCCTAACCCTACGCCGTCAGCACGAGATGGTAAGGGAGGAGCTGCCCCTGTGCAGCCCCACCCGGTCAGACTAACGATCAAGGCCTCTGACCTGGCGGCTACCGGCCGTTCCAAAGACTTGTGAGTGTTTCAAACTACAGGAGGGGAAAACTGAGGAAAAACTAAGGGGCTGGGGAAAACTGAGTACAACTAAGGACCTGAGGGCACGAAAATAGAAATCCCCAACTACAAATGAGCCTTTCTGCTCATGCAATGTCGACCCTTTTCTAAAGAACCATAGATCCTATGATTGGCAAAAAACAAAAACACGGAGATTCTACATAAAAGTTGTTTGTATTTATTTTGAATTATTGGGTTGCAATTTTTGAAACTGCTCATGGCCAATATGAAAATCCTTGATCGCTCCATACCCACCTGGATCACGGTATTTTTAAAAATTCATAAAGTGGATTTGAAATTTAAAACATATCCTAATAATTCCATGATTTATTCTATTAACTTGCAAGATCTTGGAGCGAAATAGCTTGTATTAGTCTGCAAAAATAATACAGATAAACCTGTCATTAACAAGAAATGAAGGTTTATCTTCCAAAGAGGATGCCATGTGGGACCCATGAGCCAGCAGCGTCCTCAACATTTCAAATGCGGTAGGAGATCCAAAAAAAGCAAGTATCCCGAAAATAGGGGTCAAAAATAAATCATAGAAAGGAAACATTTATAGTTCAGGGAGGCTAACATGTGGGATAGATCTGCCAGCAGCATCCTCATCATTTCAAAGTCGGCAGAGGATCAAAAGAAAAAAAAGGCAAATAGCCAGAAATTAGGGGTCAAAAGTAAATCCAACAAAGGAAACTTTTATTCTTCATAGAAGATGACATGTGGGATCGACCTGCCAGCATCGTCCTTATCATTTCAAAGGCCGCAGGGGATCAAAAGAAAAAGGCAAATAGCCAGAAATTAGGGGTAAAAAATAAATCCGACAGAGGAAAGGTTTATTGTTCATAGAGGATGACATGTGGGACCCACGAGCCAGCAGCCTCCTCAATTTCAAAGGCGGCATAGGATCGAAAGAAAAAGGCAAGTGACCAAAAATCAGGGGGTAAAAAAATCCAAGAAAAGAAACTTTATTGTACATAGAGGATGACATGCGGGTCCCATCAGCCAGCTACCTACTCAACGTTTCAGAGGTGGCATGAAATCGAAAGAAAAAGGAAAGTGACCAATTATCAGGAGCAAAAAATAATCCAAGAAAAGAAACTTTTATTGTACCTAGAGGATAACATATGGGTCTCATTTTGCAGCAGCGGTCTCAGCGTTTCAAAGGCGGCATGAGATTGAAAGAAAAAGGCAAGTGCCAAAACATCAGTAGCCAAAAATAATCCGAGAAAAGAAACTTTATTGTACATAGAGTATGACATGCGGGTCCCATTTTTCAGCAGTGGTCTTAATGTTTCCAAGGGGGCACGAGATCGAAAGAAAAAGGAAGTGACCAAATATCAGGAGCCAAAAATAATCCAAGAAAAGAAACTTTATTGTACATAGAGGATGACATGCGGGTCCCATTTTGCAGCAGTGGTCTCAACGTTTCCAAGGCGGCACGAGATCAAAAGAAAAAGGAAGTAGCCATAAATCAGGGGTAAAAATAATTCCAAGAAAGGAAACTTTATTCTACATAGAGGATGACTTGCGGGACCCATGAGCCAGCAACTTCCTCAACGTTTCAGAGGCGGCATGATACCGAAAGAAAAAGGCAAGTGACAAATATCAGGTCCCAAAAATAATCCAAGAAAAAACGTGTATTGTACATAGAGGATGACATGCGGGTCCCATTTTGCAGCAGCGTTCTCAACGTTTCAAAGTTGGCATGAGATCGAAAGAAAAAGGCAAGTGACAAATATCAGGAACCAAAAATAATCCACGAAAGGAACCTTTATTGTGCATAGAGGATGACATGCGGGTCCCATTTTGCAGCAGCGGTCTCGACGCTGCCAAGGCGGCACAGGACCCAAAGAAAAGGAAGTAGGCAGAAATCATGGGGTCAAAAAAATACAAGAAAAGAAAATTTTTAATTGGGCTGCATCTGGCCAAATGGTCCTTCAAACTATCCTGCTAGACGCCTTTTGACTCGTACGATTTCAACCCACTCCAAAACAGGAAAGTCCTATGTTCCGCAAAAACAAAAAAAAACAAGGAGATTCAACATATGAGTTAGTTTATGTAAAAATAAAGATCTAATTTATCCATTTGCTAGCTCAGAGCGAAATACACTGTTTATTATCTGCAAAATAATCAAGATATGACATGTTTCTTGTACCGGGAGGCTGACATCGGGGACCCATGAGCCACCAAGGTCGTCAACGTTTTAAAGGCGGATGGGGACTGAAAGAAAAAATAAACCAAAAATCAGTTGGTAAAAAAATCCATGAAAAGAAACATTTATCGTTCTGAGAGGCTGACATGCGGGGCCATGAGGCAGCAGCATCCTCAACGTTTCAAAGGCGGTAGGGGGTCAAAACAAAAAGGAAGTAGCCAGAAATTAGGGGGTCAAAAATAAACTCCAAAAAAAGAATGTTGATTGTACATAGAGGATGACATGCGGGTCCCATGAGTCAGCAGCTTACTCAACGTCTCCAAGGCGGCAGAGGATCAAAAGAAAAAAAGGAAATCGCCAAAAATAAACTTTTATAGTACATAGAGGATGACATGCGGGTCCCATTTTGCAGCAGCGGTCCCAACGTTTCAAATGCGGCTTGAGATCAAAAGAAAAAGAAAGTAGCCAGAAATTAGGGGGTTAAAAAAACTCCAAGAAAAGAAAGTTGATTGTACATAGAGGATGACATGCGGGTCCCATGAGTCAGTAGTTACTCAACGTTTCCAAGGCAGCAGGGGATCAAAAGAAAAAGGAAATAGCCAAAAATCAGAGGGTGAAAAAATCCAAGAAAAGAAACTTTTATAGTACATAGAGGATGACATGCGGGTCCCATGAGCCAGCAGGTTTCTCAACGTTTTAAAGGGGGCATGAGATCGAAAGAAAAATGCAAGTGACCAAATATCAGGAGCCAAAAATAATAATCCAAGAAAAGTAATTTTTATTGTACGTAGAGGATAACATGCGGGTCCCATTTTGCAGCAGCGGTCTCAGCGTTTCGAAGTCGGCATGAGATGGAAAGAAAAAAATAAGTGACAAATATCAGGAGCCAAAAATAATCCAAGAAAAGAAATTATTGTACATAGCTGATGACATGCGGGTCCCATTTAGCAGCAGCGTTCTCAACGTTTCCAAGGCGGCACAGGACCAAAAAAAGGAAGTAGCCAGAAATCAGGGGTAAAAACATCCAAGAAAAGAAAGATTTCAATTGGGCTGCATCTGGCCGTCTGGGCCTTCGAACTATCCTGCTGGACGCCTTTGGACTCGTACAATTTCAGCCCACTCCAAAACAGGAAAGTCCTATGCTTCGCAAAAACAAAAAACAAGGAGATTCAACATATAAGTTTGTTTATTTAAAAATAATGATTTATTTTTTCCGTTTGCAATAGGTCAGAGCGAAATAGACTGTTTATTGTCTGCAAAATAATCAAGATATCACATGTTTTTGTACGGGGAGGATGACATCTGGGACCCATGAGCCAGCAGCATCGTCAACGTTTTCAAGACGGCAGAGGATCGAAAGAAAAAATAAACCAAAAATCAGTTGGTAAAAAAATAAAAAATAAAGAAACATTTATCGTTCTGAGAGGATGACATGCGGGACCCACGAGGCAGCAGCATCCTCAACGTTTCCAAGGTGACACAGGATTTAAAAAAAAAGCAAATAGACAGAAATTAGAGGTCAAAATAACTCCAACAAAGGAAAGGTTTATTGTTCATAGAGGCTGACATGTGGGACCCATGAGCCAGCAGAATCCTCAACGTTTCAAAGGCGGCAGGGGATCAAAAGAAAAAGGAAGTAGCCATAAATTAGGGGTCAAAAATAACTCCAAGAAAGGAAACTTTTATTGTTCGTAGAGGATGACATGCGAGACCCATGAGCCAGCAGCTTACTCACCGTTTCAAAGGCGGCATGAGATCAAAAGAAAAAGGCAAGCGACAAAATATCAGGAGCCAAATATAATCCAAGAAAAGAAACTTTATTGTACATAGAGGATGACATGCGGGTCCCATTTAGCAGCAGCAGTCTCAACGTTTCAAATGCGGCTTGAGATCAAAAGAAAAAGAAAGTTTATTGTACATAGAGGATGACATGCGGGTCCCATGAGTCAGCAGCTTACTCAACGTTTCCAAGGCGTGAGGGATCAAAAAAAGGAAATAGCCAAAAATCAGAGGGTGAAAAAAATCCAAGAAAAGAAACTTTTATAGTACATAGAGGATGACATGCGGGTCCCATGAGCCAGCAGGTTCCTCAACGTTTTCAAAGGAGGCATGAGATCGAAAGAAAAAGGCAAGTGACCAAAAATCAGATGGTGAAAAATAATCCAAGAAAAGAAACTTTTATTGTACATAGAGGATGACATGCGGGTCCCATTTTGCAGCAGCGGTCCCAACTTTTCAAATGCGGCTTGAGATCAAAAGAAAAAGAAAGTAGCCAGAAATTAGGGGGTAAAAAAACTCCAAGATAGGCAAGCTTTATCGTTCATACAGGCTGACATGTGGGACCTATGAGCCAGCAGCTTACTCAACGTTTCAAAGGCGGCAGGGGATCAAAAGAAAAAGGAAATAGCCAAAAATCTGAGGGTGAAAAAAATCCAAGAAAATAAACTTTTATAGCACATAGAGGATGACATGCGGGTCCCATGAGCCAGCATGTTCCTCAAAGTTTCAAACGTGGCATGAGATCGAAAGAAAAAGGCAAGGGACCAAATATCAGGAGCCAAAAATAATTCAAGAAAAGAAACTTGATTGTACATAGAGGATGACATGCGGGTCCCAGCAGCAGCGGTATCACCGTTTGTGAGGCGGCACGGGATCGAAAGAAAAGGGCAAGTGACCAAATATCAGGTGCCAAAAATAATCCAAGAAAAGAAAGTTTTCTAGTACATAGAGGATGACATGCGGGTCCCATTTAGCAGTAGCGGTATCACCGTTTGAGAGGCGGCACTGGATCGAAAGAAAAAGGCAAGTGACCAAATATGAGGTGCCAAAAAGAATCCAAGAAAGAAAGTTTTATAGTACATAGAGGATGACATGTGGGTCCCATTTAGCAGCTGCGGTATCACCGTTTGAGAGGCGGCACGGGACCGAAAGAAAAAAGGCAAGTTACCAAATATGAGGTGCCAAAAAAATCCAAGAAAAGAAAGTTGATTGCACATAGAGGATGACATGCGGGTCCCATTTAGCAGCAGCGGTATCACCGTTTGAGAGGCGGCACATGCTGGCGTGTAGTTGACACACGTCTGTTGGGAACCCCAAGAGGAAGGTGTGATGCGTACAGCAGCAAGTTTTCCCTCAGTAAGAAACCAAGGTTATCGAACCGAAGTAGGGAGTCAAGGGCCACGTGAAGGTTGTTGGTGACGGAGTGTAGTGCGGCGCAACACCGGGGATTCCGGCGCCAACGTGGAACCTACACAACACAATCACAATACTTTGCCCCAACTTAACGGTGAGGTTGTCAATCTCACGGGCTTGTTGTAAACAAAGGATTAAACGTATGGTGTGGAAAATGATGTTTGTTTGCGAAGAACGAGAGAAAACGAGTTTGCGGTAGATTGTATTTCAGATGTAAAAGAATGGACCGGGGTCCACAGTTCACTAGTGGTGTCTCTCCAATAAGATAAATAGCATGTTGGGTGAACAAATTACAGTTGGGCAATTGACAAATAGAGAGGGCATAACAATGCACATACATGTCATGATGACTACTATGAGATTGAATCAGGGCATTACGACAAAGTACATAGACCGCTATCCAGCATGCATCTATGCCTAAAAAGTCCACCTTCAGGTTAGCATCCTCACCCCTTCCAGTATTAAGTTGCAAACAACAGACAATTGCATTAAGTATGGTGTGTAATGTAATCAACACAAATATCCTTAGAAAAAGCATTGATGTTTTATCCCTAGTGGCAACAAGACATCCACAACCTTAGAACTTTCTCGTCACTGTCCTGCATTCAATGGAGGCATGAACCCACTATCGAGTATAAATACTCCCTCTTGGAGTTACAAGTATCAACTTGGCCAGAGCCTCTACTAGCAACGGAGAGCATGCAAGAACATAAACAACATATATGATAGATTGATAATCAACTTGACATAGTATTCCATATTCATCGGATAACAACAAACACAACATGTAGCATTACAAATAGATGACCTTGATCATGATAGGCAGCTCACAAGATCTAACATGATAGCACAAGAGAAGAAGACAACCATCTAGCTACTGCTATGGACCCATAGTCCAAGGATGAACTACTCACACATCAGTCCGGAGGCGATCATGGTGATGAAGAGTCCTCCGGGAGATGATTCCCCTCTCCGGCAGGGTGCCCGAGGCGATCTCTTGAATCCCCCGAGATGGGATTGGCGGCGGCGGCGTCTCTGGAACTATTTTCGTATCGTGGCTCTCGGTAATAGGGTTTTCGCGACGGAGAGTATAAGTAGGCGGAAGGGCAGAGTCGGAGGGGTGACGAGGGGCCCACACCATAGGCCGGCGCGGCCCCCTCCTTGGCCGCGCCGCCCTATGGTTTGGCCGCCTCGTGGCCCCACTTCGTATGCTCTTCGGTCTTCTGGAAGCTCCGTGGAAAAATAAGACCCTGGGCGTTGATTTCATCCAATTCTGAGAATATTTCCTTTGTAGGATTTCTGAAACCAAAAACAGCAGAAAACAGCAACTGGCTCTTCGGCATCTCGTCAATAGGTTAGTGCCGGAAAATGCATATAAATGATGTAAAGTGTGTATAAAACATGTGAGTATTGTCATAAAAGTAGAATGGAACATAAGAAGTTATAGATACGTTTGAGACGTATCAAGCATCCCCAAGCTTAGTTCCTACTCGCCCTCGAGTAGGTAAACGATAACAAGGATAATTTCTGAAGTGACATGCTATCATAATCTTGATCAATACTATTGTAAAGCATATGAGATGAATGAAGTGATTCGAATCAATGGTAAAGACAATGATTAAACAACTGAATCATATAACAAAGACTTTTCATGAATAGTACTTTCAAGACAAGCATCTATAAGACTTGCACAGGAGTTAACTCATAAAGCAATAAATTCTTAGTAGAAAGAATTGAAACAACACAAAGGAAGATATAAGTTTCAGCGGTTGCTTTCAACTTCAACATGTATATCTCATGGATAATTTTCAACACAAAGTAATATGATGAATGCAAATAAGCAAGTATGTAGGAATCAATGCACACAGTTGACACAAGTGTTTGCTTCTAAGATAGAAAGAAGTAGGTAAACTGACTCAACATAAAGTAAAAGAAAGGGCCCTTCGCAGAGGGAAGCATGGATTACTATTTTTTTGCTAGAGCTTTTCATTTTGAAAACATAGAAACAATTTTGTCAACGGTAGTAATAATTCATATGTGTTATGCATAAGATATTCTATAAGTTGTAAGCCTCATGCATAGAGTACCAATAGTGCTCGCACCTTGTCCTAATTAGCTTGGATTTACATGGATTATCATTGCATAACATATGTTTCAACCAAGTGTCACAAAGGGGTACCTCTATGTCGCCTGTACAAAGGTCCAAGGAGATAGATCGCATTTGATTTCTCGTTTTTGATAGATCTCAACTTAGGACATCCATACCGGGACAACATAGACAACGTGATAATGGACTCCTCTTTAATGCATAAGCATTCAACAACGGGTAATATTCTCATAAGAGATTGAGGATTGATGTCCAAACCGAAACTTCCACCATGATTCATGGCTTTAGTTAGCGGCCCAATGTTCTTCTCTAACAATATGCATACTCAAACCATTTGATCATGATAAATCACCCTTACTTCGGACAAGACGAACATGCATAGCAACTCACATGATATTCAACAAAGGTGTAATAGTTGATGGCGTCCCCGAAACATGGTTACCGCTCAACAAGCAACTTATAAGAAATAAGATACATAAGTAACATATTCAATACCACAATAGTTTTTAAGGCTATTTTCCCATGAGCTATATATTTCAAAGACAAGGAATGAAATTTTAAAGGTAGCACTCAAGTAATTTACTTTGGAATGGCAAAGAAATACCATGTAGTAGGTAGGTATGGTGGACACAAATGGCATAGTTTTTGGCTCAAGTATTTGGATGTACGAGAAGAATTCCCTCTCAATACAAGGCTTTGGCTAGCAAGGTTGTTTGAAGCAAACTCAAGTATAAACCGGTACAGCAAAACTTACATAAGAACATATTGCAAGCATTATAAGACTCTACACTCGTCTCCTTGTTGTTCAAACACCTTAACCAGAAAATATCTAGACTTTAGAGAGACCAATCATGCAAACCAAATTTCAACAAGCTCTATGGTAGTTCTTCATTAATGGGTACAAAGTACATGATGCAAGAGCTTAAACATGATCTATTTGAGCACAACAATTGCCAAATATCAAATTATTCAAGACATTATACCAATTACCACATGAAGCATTTTCTGTTTCCAACCATATAACACTGAACGAAGCAGTTTCAACCTTCGCCATGAACATTAAAAGTAAAGCTAAGAACACCAATGTTCATATGAACGAGCGGAGCGTGTCTCTCTCCCACACAAAGAATGCTAGGATCCGATTTTATTCAAACACAGACAAAAATAAAAACATACAGACGCTCCAAGTAAAGCACATAAGATGTGACGGAATAAAAATATAGTTTCACTAGAGGTGACCTGATAAGTTGTCGATGGAGAAGGGGATGCCTTGGGCATCCCCAACCTTAGATGCTTGAGTCTTCTTCAAATATGCAGGGATGAACCACGGGGGCATCCCCAAGCTTAGAGTTTTCACTCTTCTTGATCATATTGTACCATCATCCTCTCTTGATCCTTGAAAACTTCCTCCACACCAAACTCAAAACAAACTCATTAGAGGGTTAGTGCATAATCAAAAATTCACATATTCAGAGGTGACATAATCATTCTTAACACTTCTGTACATTGCACAAAGCTACTGAAAGATAATGGAACAAAGAAATCCATCCAACATAGCAAAACAGGCAATGCGAAATAAAAGGCAGAATCTGTCAAAACAGAACAGTCCGTAAAGATGAATTTTTCAGGGGCACTTCACTTGCTCAGATGAAAAATCTCAAATTTAATGAAAGTTGCGTACATATCTGAGGATCACGCATGTAAATTGGCAGATTTTTCTGAGTTACCTACAGACGGGGCTACTCAATTTCGTGACAGCAAGAAATCTGTTTCTCGCGAGTAATCCAATTCTAGTATCAACCTTACTATCAAAGACTTTACTTGGCACAACAATGCAATAAAATAAAGATAAGGAGAGGTTGCTACAGTAGTAACAACTTCCAAGACTCAAATATAAAACAAAAGTGCAGAAGTAAAATAATGGGTTGTCTCCCATAAGCGCTTTTCTTTAACGCCTTTCAGCTAGGCGCAGAAAGTGTGAATCAAGTATTATCGAGAGATGAAGCATTAACATCATAACTTTCACAATTTGTCACAATAGGTATCTTAGATGCTCCCTCATCCATAGTGGTACTAAGGGCTTTGTCAATTTTAGGCCTATAATAATTTTTTGTCTTAGGCACCTTAGAGACGTACATGAACTTTTGCTCCTTACCCACTAAGCTTTCTCCTTAAACTTAAGAGAAGAAAAATTTGAACCCAAGGTTCCCATAGCTTCTTCAAGTTCACTAATCCTATGGGTTCGATTATCATGAGTAGCACAAGTTTCTAAAACGGCAATTCTCTCATTGATTCCACTTAGAGTTTTATCAAGTTTATCAATGTTATTAAGTAATATTCCCAATTTAGTCTCAACACTTGGAAGATTTTTCTCTATGGCTTCCAACTTTTTCATGACATCTTCAAGAGAGATTTCAATTTTAGCTTCATTAACGGGTGGTATTCCAACTAGACTCTCAATGATGCAACTAGCTTCTAAAGCAGGAGTGCCTAGGAAATTACCTCCCGCAAGAGTATCAAGAACATACCTATTCCAGCTAGAGATACCAACATAAAAGTTCCTAAGTAGGATAATAGTGGGGTGTTTCTTAGTGCACCTATGATGAGCATCACTAATTCTATACCAAGCATCTTTAAAACTTTCTCCCCCTTGTTGCTTAAACGAATGAACTTCAACTTCAGGATTACTCATTTTTAGCAGTAGTAAATAAAGCAAACTAAATAAAGTAGTAAATGCAAGTAACTAATTTTTTTGTGTTTTTAATATAAAGAACGCAAACAAGACAGTAAATAAAGTAATGCAAGTAACTAATTTTTTTGTATTTTTGATATAGACAACAAACAAAGCAGTAAATAAAATAAAGTAAAGCACGACAAAAACAAAGTAAAGAGATTGGATGTGGGAGACTCCCCTTGCAGCGTGTCTTGATCTCCCCGGCAACGGCGCCAGAAAATATCTTGCTGGCGTGTAGTTGACACACGTCTGTTGGGAACCCCAAGAGGAAGGTGTGATGCTTATAGCAGCAAGTTTTCCCTCAGTAAGAAACCAAGGTTATCGAACCAGTAGGAGTCAAGGATCACGTGAAGGTTGTTGGTGGCGGAGTGTAGTGCGGCGCAACACCAGGGATTCCGGCGCCAACGTGGAACCTGCACAACACAATCAAAGTACTTTGCCCCAACTTAATAGTGAGGTTGTCAATCTCACCGGCTTGCTGTAAACAAAGGATTAAACGTATGGTGTGGAAAATGATGTTTGTTTGCGAAGAACAGTAGAGAACAGAGTTTCCAGTAGATTGTATTTCAGAGGTAAAAGAATGGACCGGGGTCCACAGTTCACTAGTGGTGTCTCTCCAATAAGATAAATAGCATGTTGGGTGAACAAATTACAGTTAGGCAATTGACAAATAGAGAGGGCATAACAATGCACATACATATCACGATGACTACTATGAGATTTAATCAGGGCATTACGACAAAGTACATAGACCGCTATCCAGCATGCATCTATGCCTAAAAAGTCCACCTTCAGGTTAGCATCCGCACCCCTCCAGTATTAAGTTGCAAACAGCAGACAATTGCATTAAGTATGGTGCGTAATGTAATCAACACAAATATCCTTAGACAAAGCATTGATGTTTTATCCCTAGTGGCAACAACACAGCCACCACCTTAGAACTTTCTCGTCACTCGTCCCGCATTCAATGGAGGCATGAACCCACTATCGAGCATAAATACTCCCTCTTGGAGTTACAAGTATCAACTTGGCCAGAGCCTCTACTAGCAACGGAGAGCATGCAAGAACATAAACAACATATATGATAGATTGATAATCAACTTGACATAGTATTCCATATTCATCGGATCCCAACGAACACAACATGTAGCATTACAAATAGATGATCTTGATCATGATAGGCAGCTCACAAGATCTAACATGATAGCACAAGAGGAGAAGACAACCATCTAGCTACTGCTATGGACCCATAGTCCAAGGATGAACTACTCACACATCAGTCCGGAGGCGATCATGGTGATGAAGAGTCCTCCGGGAGATGATTCCCCTCTCCGGCAGGGTGCCGGAGGTGATCTCCTGAATCCCCCGAGATGGGATTGGCGGCGGCGTCTCTGGAACTATTTCCGTATCGTGGCTCTCGGTAATAGGGTTTTCGCGACGGAGAGTATAAGTAGGCGGAAGGGCAGAGTCGGAGGGCTGACGAGGGGCCCACACCATAGGCCGGCGCGGCCCCCTCCCTGGCCGCGCCGCCCTATGATTTGGCCGCCTCGTGGCCCCACTTCGTATGCTCTTCGGTCTCCTGGAAGCTCCGTGGAAAAATAAAACCCTGGGCGTTGATTTCGTCCAATTTCGAGAATATTTCCTTTGTAGGATTTCTGAAACCAAAAACAGCAGAAAACAGCAACTGGCTCTTCGGCATCTCGTCAATAGGTTAGTGCCGGAAAATACATATAAATGATGTAAAGTGTGTATAAAACATGTGAGTATTGTCATAAAAGTAGCATGGAACATAAGAAATTATAGATACGTTTGTGACGTATCAGCACGGTACGGAAAGAAAAAGGCAACTGATCAAATATGAGGTGGCAAAAAAAACTCCAAGAAAAGAAAGTTTATTGCACATAGAGGATGACATGCGGGTCCCATTTAGCAGCAGCGGTCTCAACGTTTCCAAGGCGGCACGGGATCAAAAAAAAAAGGAAGTAGCCAGAAATCAGGGGGTCAAAAAATCCAAGAATAGATAGAATTTTGGTTCATAGAGGATGACATGCGGGACCCATGATCCTGCATCGTAAACGGCTCGATCGGAGAGCGTTGAACGAGATGGCGCGATCGAGAAAAAAACAATGCTACAGAGGCTGCCATCTGGGCCCTACATCCCTGGGCGGTGTGGATTTGCATTGACTCGGCCGGCGAACCCGAGAATTCGTGATGCACCATGTCCCGGGCCACCATACGCGACGTTTTGGACGTTTTCGTCGGGCTAGGTGGCCTCAAAAACGAGAAAAAAAAAGTTTTGACATGCACCACGGAGAGACCAAAAATTGTCGGCCATGGTGCACCAGCAACCACGGCGCGACTTCAACTTCGTCGGCCATGGCAACTTTTCTTGTAGTGTAAATTTATGCTAATCTAGCTTCCATTGTTTGATATTTGCTTATAAATGTACTTTTTTCTTCAGATTGTTGTAACGCTTAAGTTGATTATACGCTGTGATAAAGATAGACATGGAATCGGTTGGTGTCATCTCTGAAAAGATGTTGTGCCTGAGAAGGAAAGAATCCTTTGGTTCCGTCTCTAAAAATCCGTTGTCCAAGTCTTATGTATAGTTATATCCAGTTTTGTTGATTGTACCGAAGAACCATGTTGTTCCACTGAATTTTGCTGCAATTATGTTGGTAGTCTCTTCTTTAAGTCTTGTTGCATGTGGTCTAAATCCATTGTTATTCAGTTTGTGATTTGGAGACCAATTTGTTTGTCATCATTTGTGGTTGGAATACAAGAATTCTTTTGTCATTCAGAGATTTAGCAATTGCATTTCATTTTATATGTAATGATCTATGCCAAACAATGAACATTTTTAGGCGCTTAAGAGGAGGAGATAAAGGAAACTAATATGTCTTCAGGAAGAGTCTATAATTACAACGGAGCCTCCAATTCAAATGCTTGTTTGGCTAGCAAACATGGTTCCAATTCTCTGGCCGCAAGCCTGATTCTAGCGAAGCGCGCGCCTGTCGGAGATTTTTTCATCGATCCCTTTTACTATGCGAACGGCTAATAAAAGCCTAGCGCATGTATTTAAGAGACTGCATTGTAGATGTCAAAACGGAAATTTACAAAATACAACTACTGTGAGCCGAAGTTCCAAAATATACCACCCAGTTCCTGCTTTTCCATGCCTAAATAGCACCCTTGTGTTCTGCATTTTGCCCTCCATTTTGGATGTGGGACGATAGAAACATGATTTACTGTCGAGTGTCCCTCGTTTAGGAAAGTAGATTTGACCATTATTTTACCTATATCCGCCACACTCCACATTCTTCATCACTTTACTTCCGGTCTACTTCTACACACTTCCGCAGGGGAAGAACCTGTTCTCTTTCGCCACTCCTTCATTGCCCGTCGTGGCTCCTTGGGGTAGAGTTAGGAAGAGGCGTGGTGCTTCCACTCCAGAAGCTTCTGTTCATGTCCTCTTTGCCCGGCCGTCGTCTGATGACCCATCGCCGGAGGCCAGGTCCGGCCTATCTTTGAGGAAGAGGCTGCCCGGCAGATCCTCTTCATCTGATTGTCCGCGGAAACATGCCCGTGGAAACGTAATGTTAGTTTAAGAGTGTGGATTTGTTCCGTCGGATCAATTGTTGGAGATTCGTTCTGCGCTGCTAGATGAGCAGACATATGCAGTTGCCACTAGCTGGATCGCGTTATAAACCGATTTATAAGCTAATTTTACGCTTGAATTGTCAGTGACTTGCAGACATGCAGCGTGAAAACCGGCTAGCTAAGCCTTTATGTCTGATTGCACATGGAAAAGTTGGCCCAAAAAAGATGCATGCATACTGCGCCGTGATGATGCGCTGCATGCATGCCCGGCTATGTTGTGTCACTGGCTCACTGCGGCCTTGATGCATGCATCTATAGTGTAGGACACGATCGAGCAGCGCTGCGGCCTTGATGCATGCATCTATAGTGTAGGACACGATCGAGCAGCGTGAGCGTGGTGAGGTTCGTGCAGCCCCGGAGGTTAAGATGTCGCTGATGTTGGTGAAGTAGTTGATCGTGAGCGAGATGAACTGCAGCTCCCGCATGTTGCCGATCTCCGGCGCGACCTGGCCTGTGATCTCGTCGTTTCCGACACATAGCGCCGTCATAGAGATGCAGGAGTAGATGCTGAGCGTCATGGGGTGCCGGAGAAGTTGTTGGCGGCAACATCGAAGACGGTAAGGTTGAAGAGTTCGGAGAAATCGTATCCACCGAGGTCCCCAACGAAGCTGTTGGACCGGAGGACTAGGTACCGGAGGCTGGTCCAGCGTCTCGACTGCGACCTCCCCGTCGACCGCGCGGCCGGGGCCACGGCCTGGCAGTGCGCGTACGAGGCGGTGGCCTCCTGCAGTGACCTCCTCACCGCCGGCAGCCTCGCCCATGGCACGCTCTGCATCACCGGCCGTTCGTCACCGCGCTGCCACTCTGCTCAGCCAGCCGCGCCAGCTACTAGACCGACCCCCTCGCCGGCGGCCGCTACTTATGTTTGTTGGGTTTAATCTTAATCATGTATCTGCATGTTTCTTTTTGTTATGCATTTGGTTAGCTGTAACCATGTAGTTAGATCGGCAAAACCCAGAGGCTAGAAAAAACCAGAAGAGATGCAAGGTGACTAGGTGAGATGCTGTTGTGGCCGTGTCGAACTATCGTCGTCGGCGCCTATGCCAGCCGCAGTGACCGATGTATCTTTGGTCTGATGTGTCTTGAAGTCCTCAAGTAAGGCCAGCTCCTCGTGTGTGTGTCGGACATGATTCAATGGATGTGGGTCCTGGTGTGTGTGGGAGACATGGCATGCACAATACATACAGTCTATCACCATGCCCGGTCAGATGGTTTGCAGGGAGTGTTGTGATTAGAGCATGTCCTTTAATTTGCTACATTGCAGGCAGCACCAATCTCCACGTATGATCGGACGGCAGCCTACAGGGGGGCATTGCCACCGGGTGGCAACGCCATATTTTTCTTAGTTTAATTGCTTGTTGCATTCTATTTCTTTCACCAATGTTGATCAGATTCAGATTCCGATGCCATGTTCTCTCAAAATTCAGAGGACGGGTCGAGACCTGCGCTGCACCAAGACTTGACGAGGAGATGGAAGATACATGGCATATAGAGGAGATCTACAGAAGCTCAAGGAGGATAGATGCCACTAACTCGGAATTGCCGCCCGAGGTACTTAATTCTTTCTAAGGGCCTCTTTGATTTAAAGGAATAAAAAGCACATACGAATAGGAAAGCATGGTTGGTGCAATCCTTACCTAGTTCCTTGTGCACAGTAGCAGCTTAGGAAAGTTTCCTATTCCCTTCCGTTTCTTTCATATTTTCTTCAAATCAAAGGAGCCCTAAACATGGGCGATGGATTTCGGGGTGCCGTCCTGTTTTCAAATTGAGAGACAATTTGCTGCAGATATTGAACATCGTCTAATCCCCCCATAAATGATTTATTTGTATGGATCCAAGCACCTCCTCAATTTAGTTGACGCAGCCATGTCAGATATGTTCTCAATACGCATTTTTCTACTCGTTAAACCGTGTAGGCTCCTGCTGAGCGCGGAGTTGATGAAGGAGAATTTATGCGCAATGTTGAGTGGAACCCCAAGAGGAAGGTATGATGAGCACAGCAGGAAGTTTTCCCTCAGTAAGAAACCAAGGTTTATCGACCGGTAGGAGAAAAAACGTTCTCTCCCGAGATGTTGTGAACCAACTCATGGCAGGGCGCACTGTCGGCGTCAGCAGTAACGTGGAGACCTGCACACAAACAACCAAGTACTTTGTCCCCAACTTTCAGCGAGGTTGTCAAGCTCACTGGTTTTGCTGAAAACAAAGGATTAAACAAACCGTGTGGAAGAAGAATCGTTTGCAAAGAACAGAACAGAAAAAATAATGTAGAAGATTGCAATTAAAAGAAGAAGGACCGGGGTCCACAGTTCACTAGAGGCACCTCCCCAATAAAATAAATATGTTGGGTAAACAAATTACAGATGGGAAATTGACAAACAGAGATTCTACGCTAATGGTTGGTTCAGAATACATGCTATGAAAGTATGCGGGCATTACAGCAATATACATAGACTGTAATCCAACTGCATCTATGACTAATAATCCACCTTCAGGATTGCATCCGTGACACCCTCCAGTATTAAGTTGCAAGCAACGGACTATCGCTTTAAGGATGTGTGTAAAGTAAACGATGAAACAACCCTTGAATAGAACACCGCTGTTTTTTCCTAGTAGCAACAACACGTCTACAACCGTAGAGAACGAGGTCACTTCCCATGGTTAAATAGAGGCATGAACCCACTATCGAGCATAAATACTCCCGCTTGGAGTCGCTAGCATCTACTTGGCCAGAGCATCTACTAGAAACGGAGAGCATGCAAGATCATAATAACATAATACATAATCTCAACCAAAGCAATCTCTCTATAAATCAGATCCACATCAAACCAACATGTAGCAATTACAAATAGATGATCTTGATCATGTTAGGCAGCTCACAAGATCTATATATGAAGCACAACAAGGAGAGGACAGCCATCTAGCTACTGCTATGGACCCATGGTCCCGTGGAGGACTACTCACGCATCACCTCGCATGAAGACATGGCGATGTAGAGGCCTCCGACGGTTATTTCCCTCTCCGGCAGGGTGTCGGGATGGACTGCAGAACCATCCCGAATTGGGGTTTCGGTTGACGGCGGCGTCGGAACTTTTCGTGGGTGGAGGCTCGGGACCCTGGGGTTTTCCCGATACGAGGAATAAATAGGCGGAAGGGTGGAGCAAACGAGGCGACGAGGCGCCAGTACATGGGCCAGTCGCGGCCAAGGGTGGGGTCGCGCCTGCCCTATGTACTGTCACATGCCAGCTCTCCTACGTGTATCCTTCTGGCTCCGTCTTCGTCCCGGAAAAATAAGACGCTGGGCTTTTGTTTCTTCCAATTCCGAGAAACTTTCATGTACAACTTTTCTGAAACACAAAAACAACAGAAAACAGGAACTGACACTGGGTTAATAGGTTAGTCCTAGAAAATGCTAAAAAGTGTGGAAAAGTGCACATAAAACATATAAGAATTGTAACAAAACAAGCATGGAGCATCAAAAATTATAGATACGTTTGGGACGTATCAACATCCCCAAGCTTAACTCCTGCTCGTCCTCGAGTAGGTAAGTGATAACAAACAAATAATTTTTAAGGTGACATGTTGTCACACTACTTTGATCAATCTAAGTGTAAAAGCAAACATAGCTGGAATCATAGAATCCTAACATAAGCATGATAGATATAATCAAACAATGAAACTTAATAACCATGCTAAAACATAAATAGTAATCAAACAAAAGAAAATGTATAACGTGCATGGAAAGTAAAGTGATTGTCAAGAGCATAGCATAGATACATAATAAAGTGGTACTCAGCTTGTCCCATAAGTGGAAGCAAAACATACATGCTTGGACACCTTTAAAAGATTATAAGGATGACTAAAAACAAAAAGTTTGAACAAGCAATACCATAATTATGAATCTATCAATAAAATCTTGGGACCATGCACATAAAACTAAGAATGACAACTATGCTCTCATAAGTGGTGCATAAACTAGAAGGTGGACACTCAACATAAAAGTAAAAGAAGGTCTCTCTTTGAGAGGCAAGTAAGATCACTCATGTGCTAGAGCTTTTCATTGAAACAACAAGAGTATAAAATGCACTTTTGAGAGGTGGGTGATGTCAACGGTAAGTACAAAGCATATGGGTTGTGCAAAAGTGCTACTTCTAAATCGCAAGCCTCATGCATAATTGCTAATAGTGCTCACACCTCGTCCTAGTCACCTCGGATCACCATTAGCTCTCATCACATACAAGTTGTTTTAACCGAGTATCACAAAGGGGTACCCCCGTGCCTCCTGTACAAAGGTCCTAGGAGCATTGCTTTTGATTTCTCATTTTTAAAGCTTCTTCAGCTTGTGACATCCATATCGGGACGACACGAGCAACAGATAAATGGACTCCTCTTATTTTTTTATTGCTAGAAGCTTTCTCATAAGAGATTGAGGATTTGTCCAACTGAAACTTCCACCATGATACATGGCTTCGGTTAGCGGCCCAATGTTCTTCTCTAACAAAAATGTATACTCATACTATTTTGCATGGCTAATCTCCTTCATTTCAGACAAGATGAACATGCATAGCAACCCACATGATATTCAGCGGAAAAGCACGCTGAGGTGTTCCCAGTATTTCAATGGTTATCACACAACAAGCAACAAAAAAGAGCTACGGTTACACAAGGAACACATGCTAGGCACAATAGTCATTTTTTACTACTTTCCCATGAGCAATAAAAATATAATACTTTGAAATTTAAAGGTAGCACATGAGCAAACTACTATGGAATGGCAATGAAATACCACATATAGGTAGATATGGTGGACACTTTGGCATATTTGGTTTTTGGTGGTTGGATGCATGAATAAAATACTCACACATATGAAGGCTAGAAAAAGACCGGGTGCAACCAACTAAGAGAGCATAATTGTCATAATCATGCACAGCGACAAAATATATTAATCAAAGCATAAAGTGATACACAAATTACAAATTAAATGATCATAGAGGCAAAAATTGACTGGAATGTAGTCATAACATGTTGCAAAACATGTTCCAAGTCAACCCAAATAAAAACATTCGCAGGAGAATATATACCACAATATTATGCTTTTCTATTGTATGCTAAAAACAATGCATGAAACCTTCAATGGCACACTAAACACTCTCAGTATTTGAGACTAATCATAATGAAAACATAATTAACAAGCTCATAATGAGAACAAAATCTAGCAAGATATGCAAAATAACTATGCCATAGTCTAAAATGCTTCCATTTGCATCACATACACATAAAACTTTTTTCATGCTTCCAACGCCAGCCAAATGAAACCAAACAACTCTCACATATAAAAAAACAAGTAAATGCCCAGAGAGCTATTGAAACTCAAATAAATTTAAAAGTGGAGCGTGCCTCTCTCTAACGCAAAATGCATAACAGTGGAGCGTGTCTCACTCCAAAAATAAACAATGCAAAACAGCGGAGTGTGTCTCACTCCAAAGTAAATATGCAAAGCGGTAGAGCGTATCTCACTCCAAAGTAAACATGAATGATGGGATCCAACTTTATTGAAAGTAAACATAGAGCAAAAAAGTAAATACGCTCCAAGGATAACACATATCACATGAAGGAATAAAAATATAGTTTGTTGAAAAATGACCTGGTGCTTTTTGTTGATGAAGAGGGGATGCCTTGGGCATCCCCAAGCTTTGACGCTTGTACTTCTTGAATATTTCTTGGGGGGTCCAGAAGACATCCCGAAGCTTGAGCTCTTTTCCATGCTTCATCTTATTGCATCATTCTTTTCTCCCTACACTTGAAAACTTCCTTCACACAAAACTCAGCACAATTGATTAGCAATATTAGTGCAAATACAAATATATCAAACCAGCAAGGCTTCAGTAATGGCACATATAAAACACTCATTTCAAACACTCAGTAATGGTACTTCTTCCCAAAGCTCTTTTTCACAAAATAACTCAAAAAGATGAAGCATAAGACGCAAATGCAAAACATGGCAGAATCTATCAAAACAGACCAGCAGGCAGAGATCGTAATTAAAGAAATAGTTCTGTTGCTCAAATCGAAAAATGCTAAACTAACGAAAGTTAGCTAACATACTGGGGCATAACTATAAAAATTTGCAGCTCAAAATAACGTTCTGGAGATTTTTAAGAATTTTTTTTCGTGACCAGCACAGAATCTGTTTCATAATTGCAAATACCCCAAACACTGCTTTCTTTCTATTAGAGGCTACCCTTGACACAAAAACGAAATAAAAACGGTAAGGAGAGGTTATTACAGTAGCAATAACTTCCAAGACTCAACAAAGCAAAAATAACAGAAATAAAACATGGGTTGTCTCCCATAAGCGTTTTTCTTTAACGCCTTTGAGCAAGGCGCAGAAAGGGTGCAAATCAAGTATTGTCAAGAGGTGGCTCATCAACACCATAAGTTGTCCTATAAATAGAGTCATAAGGTGACTTCTTTCCTTTTCTAGGGAAGTGTTCCATACCTCTTTTGAGTGGAAATGGATAACGAATTATTCCATCTCTCATATCAATGATAGCACCTGCAGTTCTAAGAAATGGTCTTCCCAAAATAATAGGGCATGAAGCATTGTATTCAATATACAAAACAAAAAAATTAACGGGGACATAATTATTATTCACTTTTATAAGAACATTATAAACTCTCCACAAAGGTTTCTTTGCAGCAACATCAACAAGAAGAACATCCAAATAACATTTTTCTAACGGTGGCAAGTCAAGCATATCATAAACTCTTTTAGGCATAACAGAAATACTTGCACCAAGATCACTGATACGTCTCAAACGTATCTATAATTTCTTATGTTCCATGCTAGTTATATGATAATACTCACATGTTTTATATACACTTTATATCATTTTGATGCATTTTCCGGTACTAACCTATTAACAAGATGCCGAAGCGCCAGTTCCTGTTTTCTGCTGTTTTTGGTTT
Source organism: Lolium rigidum (assembly GCF_022539505.1). Lineage (NCBI taxonomy): Eukaryota > Viridiplantae > Streptophyta > Magnoliopsida > Poales > Poaceae > Lolium > Lolium rigidum. The sequence continues at coordinate 206,107,288 of NC_061508.1, forward strand.
CAGAAATCCTACACAGGAAATATTCTCGGAATTGGACGAAACAAAAGCCCACGGTATTATTTTCCATGGAGCCTTCCAGAACACCGAAGAGGAGACGAAGAGGGGCCACGAGGCGGCCACACCATAGGGGGCGCGGCCCCACCCCTGGCCACGCCGCCATATGGGGTGGGCCCCTCGAGCGTCCCCCGACTCTGCCCTTTCGCCTATATAATACTTCCGTCGCGAAAACCCTAGTACCGAGAGCCACGATACGAGAAAAGTTACCGAGACGCCGCCGCCGTCAACCCCATCTCGGGGGTTCGAAGATCGCCTCCGCACCTCGCCGGAGAGGGGAATCATCACCGGAGGGCTCTACATCACCATGCCCGCTCCGGACCGATGCGTGAGTAGTTCATCCTTGGACTATGGGTCCATAGCAGTAGCTAGATGGTTGTCTTCTCCTCTTGTGCTATCATGTTTAGATCTTGTGAGCTGCCTATCATGATCAAGATCATCTATTTGTAATGCTACATGTTGTGTTTGTTGGGATCCGATGAATATGGAATACTATGTCAAGTTGATTATCGATCTATCATATATGTGTTGTTTATGATCTTGCATGCTTTCCGTTGCTAGTAGAGGCTCGGCCAAGTTGATACTTGTAACTCCAAGAGGGAGTATTTATGCTCGATAGTGGGTTCATGTCTCCATTGAATCCGGGGAGTGACAAGTAACCCCTAAGGTTGTGGATGTGATGTTGCCACTAGGGATAAAACATCAATGCTTTGTCTAAGGATATTTGTATTGTTTACATTACGCACGATACTTAATGCAATTGTCTCGTTGTTTGCAACTTAATACTGGAAGGGTGCGGATTCTAACCCGAAGGTGGACTTTTAGGCATAGATGCATGCTGGATAGCGGTCTATGTTCTTTGTCGTAATGCCCTAAGTAAATCTCATAGTAGTCATCATGATATGTATGTGCATTGTTATGCCCTCTCTATTTGTCAATTGCCCAACCGTAATTTGTTCACCCAACATGTTATTTATCTTATTGGAGAGACACCATTAGTGAACCGTGGACCCCGGTCCATTCTTTTACATCTGAAATACAACCTACCGCAATCATTGTTCTCTCGTTGTTATTTGCAAACAAACATCATTCTCCACACCATACGTTTAATCCTTTGTTTACAGACAAGCCGGTGAGATTGACAACTCTGACCGTTAAGTTGGGGCAAAGTATTTTGATTGTGTTGTGCAGGTTCCACGTTGGCGCCGGAATCCCTGGTGTTGCGTCGCACTACACTCCTTCACCAACAACCTTCACGTGGCCTTCATCTCTTACTGGTTCGATAACCTTGGTTTCTTACTGAGGGAAAACTTGCTGTTGTGCGCATCACACCTTCCTCTTGGGGTTCCCAACGGACGTGTGCATCACGCGCCATCAAGACTTTTTCTGGTGCCGTTGTCGGGGAGATTGATACGTCCCAAACGTATCTATAATTTCTTATGTTCCATGCTACTTTTATGATGATACTCACATGTTTTATACACATTATATGTCATTATTATGCATTTTCCGGCACTAACCTATTGACGAGATGCCGAAGAGCCAGCTTGTTGTTTTTTCTCGCTGTTTTTGGTTTCGTAAATCCTAGTAAGGAAATATTCTCGGAATTGGACGAAATCAACGCCCAGGGGCTTATTTTTCCACGAAGCTTCCAGAAGACCGGAGGAGATACGAAGTGGGGCCACGGGGCGCCGCCCCACTAGGGCGGCGCGGCCTAGAGGGGGCCGCGCGGCCCTAGCGTGTGGGGCCCCCGTGATGCCTCCTGACCTGCCCTTCCGCCTACTTAAAGCCTTTGTCGCGAAACCCCCAGTACCGAGAGCCACGATTCGGAAAACCTTCCAGAGACGCCGCCGCCAATCCCATCTCGGGGGATTCAGGAGATCGCCTCCGGCACCCTGCCGGAGAGGGGAATCATCTCCCGGAGGTCTCTTCATCACCATGATCGCCTCCGGATCGATGTGTGAGTAGTTCACCCCTGGACTATGGGTCCATAGCAGTAGCTAGATGGTTGTCTTCTCCTCATTGTGCTATCATGTTAGATCTTGTGAGCTGCCTATCATGATCAAGATCATCTATTTGTAATGCTACATGTTGTGTTTGTTGGGATCCGATGAATATTGAATACTATGTCAAGTTGATTATCAATCTATCATATATGTTGTTTATGTTCTTGCATGCTCTCCGTTGCTAGTAGAGGCTCTGGCCAAGTTGATACTTGTAACTCCAAGAGGGAGTATTTATGCTCGATATTTGGTTCATGCCTCCATTCAATGCTGGGAGTGACGAGCAACCTCTAAGGTTGTGGATGTCTTGTTGCCACTAGGGATAAAACATCGATGCTTTGTCTAAGGATATTTGTGTTGATTACATTACGCACCATACTTAATGCAATTGTTTGTTGTTTGCAACTTAATACTGGAGGGGGTTCGGATGATAACCTGAAAGTATACTTTTTAGGCATAGATGCATGCTGGATAGCGGTCTATGTACTTTTTCGTAATGCCCTGATTAAATCTCATAGTACTCATCATGGTATATGTATGTGCATTGTTATGCCTTCTTTATTTGTCAATTGCCCAACTGTAATTTGTTCACCCAACATCTGTTTATCTTATGGGAGAGACACCACTAGTGAACTGTGGACCCCGGTCCAATTCTTTACATCTGAATACAATCTATCGCAATACTTGTTCTTTTACTTGTTCTTCGCAAACAATCATCATCTTCCACACAATACGTTTAATCCTTTGTTTACGGCAAGCCGGTGAGATTGACAACCTCACTCGTTACGTTGGGGCAAAGTACTTTGATTGTGTTGTGCAGGTTCCACGTTGGCGCCGGAATCCCCGGTGTTGCGCCGCACTACACTCCGCCACCAACAACCTTCACGTGTTCCTTGACTCCTACTGGTTCGATAACCTTGGTTTCTTACTGAGGGAAAACTTGCTGCTGTGCGCATCACACCTTCCTCTTGGGGTTCCCAACGGGCGTGTGCTTACACGCCATCAAGCTCTTTTTCTGGCGCCTTTGCCGGGGAACGAAGAATAGTTACACCACAAAGATTTTCAACTCCCACGTCAACAGCTCTTTTTCTGGCGCCGTTGCCGGGGAGATCAAGACACGCTGCAAGGGGAGTCTCCCACATCCAATCTCTTTACTTTGTTTTTGTCTTGCTTTACTTTATTTTATTTATTGCTTTGTTTGCTCTCTATATCAAAATGTTATCACCAGATTTTGGCTAAATCAGGAGTTGGGCCGCGAACAAGATGGGCTTGGGAGATTACACGTGGAAGATCTATGAAGCGGCCCTGTTCGATGAATTTGGGCTATTTTGCCCATGTATCTTTAGTTTTAGTAGATTATATCTTAGTTTAGAAAGTAGAATCTTACTCGTGCACGGTTTGGTGCACGCCCACATTAGAAAGTCCCCTGGACTATAAATATGTACCTAGGGTTTATGGAATAAACAACAACTCACGTTCAACCCAAAACAAACCAATCTCGGCGCATCGCCAACTCCTTCGTCTCGAGGGTTTCTATCGGGTAAGCGACATGTCTGCCTAGATCGCATCTTGCGATCTAGGTAGCACAAGCCCCACGTTGTTCATGCGTTGCTCGTACCGAAGCGCTTTTGATGGCGAGCAACGTAGTTATCATAGATGTGTTAGGGTTAGCATTGTTCTTCGTTTAAGCATGCTTACGTAGTGCAACCCTTGCATATCTAGCCGCCCTCACACCTATCTCGGTGTGGGGCGGCACCCCGCTTGATCATTATTTAGTAGATCTGATCCGTTACGATTGCTCCTTGTTCTACAAGGATTAGTTTAATATTTGCAATAGTTAGGCCTTACAAAGGGGGAGGATCCAGAGGGCACGTAGGGTGGCGTTCGCAAGTCCTAAACAGGATGTTCCGAGGATCAACTTCATGTTGGTTTTTAGGCCTTGTTTAGGATCGGCTTACGAGCACCGTGCGTGGCCGCGAGGCCCAACCCTGGAGTAGGATGATCCGATTATGCGGTGAAAACCCTAAATTGTCGTAGATCTCATTAGCTTTATCTTGATCAGCAGGACCACCAAGTATTCGTGCACCCCGTATGAATCATGGGTGGATCGGCTCTTTGAGCCGATTCACAGATAACCCGAGAGCCGATCGAGGCTCGTATTTAATGTTTACATGTATGCCCCGCAGAAACTAAGCGAGGCATCCCCATCACCTTCCCGACCAGGTATAGGTCGGTGGCACGCCCTTGCACTTCGCATCGCCGCGTGTGACCGAAGAGCATTGCGGGCCGTCGCTCGGAGGGGTCTCAGCCAGCCGCAGCTCTAGGCTCTTCCCGGCTCTACGGTGTTGACAAGGCCGCTGCCCGCCGGTGGGTTTTGGCAGTCAACACATTCTGGCACGCCCGGTGGGACAAACGTCTACATCAACCACATCGCCATCTACATCTGAGATGGCGGACAGCACGCCAGTCACCTACGAGGAGCTGCCTGACGAGCTAAAGAAGCAATACAACGAGATTAAGGCCACCCTCGAAGCCGACCTCATCGGCCCTTTTCAGAGAACCCGTTCCCATGGCATCAGATGGAAGGGATTCTCACCGCAAGGTGCACTCGATGGGATAGACCTCTCTGCCCCGTCGGAGGAACGCACCGGGGACCGGCGGCAGGAGATCAACTATGTGGTGGCTCACTCGCTACATCGCCACTCGAAAGCTTGGTCAACGTGTTGGAGCGTGTCGCTCCGCGCGTAATCCAGAGATCATGAGCCACCGCACTCGCCGTCGGGACCAGCTCTCGGGACTCATCAAGGAGAGTTGCCATTCCAGTCCCGTCCACCAAGCAGAGGAAAGCCGATGGCGAGACATCGGCTGATGCGAACGCGTTGCTCGTCCTCCCGACGGAGCCTAGTGCTCCAGATTTACACGAGGGGTATTACGATACCTTCATGAGAGGACTTTGACCCAGCGATTCGGCTAAGATTATGTTCACCACACGGTCTGCTTGGGTCCAACGGCGATCTAACGAACAGCGGCCACATCGGCTACACGAATCCCAACAGAGCCGACGAACGAATACAGTGCCTTGGCGTAATGCAAAGCCGATATCTGTAGTTACCAGACAGATTCGGCTCGGGGGAGGCATATGGTCACCACACCAGACAGATGGTAAATGTTAGCCGGTGGAAAATTGGCCAGTAAAAAAAAAAAGGAGTCAAAACGTTGCAAACGTAGCGATCACAGAAACATCATCTGTCTATGAAGGCCCTACTGAAGAAACACACCAAGGGCGATAATGGCGTCGACACGGATGCGTTCCGCCTCAGCGATCTCAGCCTCGTCATCTGCGTCTTTGCCCGTCACCAGCTGATTGCTCAGGGAACGGATTTCAGCCAGATCGGTCTTCAGATCGGCTGTGAGGCCTTTTGCTTCATCTTCAGAGCGGGCAACAAGGGCCTCCTTGTCTTGGATGAGCCGTTTGGTCACCCTTACCCTCTCTTCAAGGTCCTCCAGCTCCGTGTGCAGGGTCTCGAGTTCGGCGCGAGTGGCAGAAGTATCCGTCTTGGCGTCCACAGCAGCCTTCTTCTCATTGAGCCGTCGACACTTCTCGGCAATGTCGGCTCTCAGCGGAAGTTGGGAGTGGCGAAGAGTAATCCTTTGGCGAGCTGATTGCACCCGTGACTTAAAGACCGACAGGGTGACAGCCGGGCCAAAGCTTCACTTGCGAGGTCATAGGGAGACGAGGCTGGATATCCTCGAGGATGCCTTTGACTTCTTCGGAATTCTCAATCAGAGCCTCAGTAGAGGTAGAGAGCAAGTCCTTGAGGAGCTGGAGTTGGCCACGGACCGTGCTAGTATCCGGCTCCCCACTTGCCTTGGAAGAAATGGGATCGATGGATTCTGGGTCGAACGTAAGCAAGCTCGAGAGATCACAACCCTAATAAGGCAAACACAGTGAGTTTAGCAGGTGACGAGGAATTGATGGAGCCAAGGAGGAGAGACATACCTCTCCCAAGGGAGAAGGAACAGCCGATGCAGTAACGATCGGCTTTTCTGGGGACTCGGTTGGGTCAGCCACTTGTGCAGCCGCCGGCGTCGGGGCAGCTAGATCCAGGTAGCGGACGGCATCGGCACCTCCTCAACATCCCCGCCGGAAGTTTCTTCGGCCTGCAGTGGAAAGTGATTACCCGATCCAAATGACAACGGGACAACATGGAGTATGACCAAGAGGATAATTACATTTGAGACCTCCCGGCTTGATGAAGAGGCTCGTGGGTTCTTACGAGCCCTTGTGGCACGGCGGCGCTCAGGCGTGACCCCGACCTGGTCGTGGCTTGGGGGCGAAGGGCCGCAATCGACCTTTTCTTGGAAGCCGGCGCTGGTGAAGCCGTCTGGCTTTGGGTGGTGGACCTCTCGGAGTTTCCTGAGCTCGAATCCCCCTGGCTGGTTTCTTCGGCCCCGCTGGAGGATCCTCCGATGGAGGCCTGTAGGAAAGGATACAAGCGGGTTATAAACAAAATTTTTGAAAGCGGACAAACGCCTACAGGGTCTGAATCAGCTTACACGCAAGCTTTCTTGAACCAGCAGCTTTACGCTTCGTAGTTTTCCTGGCCGCCACCTTCCTCACCGCCGTCCTCGCCCGAGTCGAGGCTCTGGGGGCAACCGGCCTCGAAGATGCTCTACTCTGGAGCCGATTTCGGTGAAATCGGCCGACCCCTGCATTATGACTTTCTTCAGGGGTGGCGAGCCCTGGCAGAAGAGAACCACTGGTGCCGGAGGAAGAAATACGAAAGGGGAACCGTCGGCTTGTGTAGGAGCCGGGCTATCTTGTTGCTGCTAGGAGAAAAGAGTCAGGTCACAGACAATCACCATAAGGCAGTTACAAGAAATGCTTAAGTGATGGTACCTGGTCGGCAGGGGGATCATATTCGGCGTCAAGCTCCTTCACGCACGGTCCTAGGGCCCTCCCGAAGACGTGGGTCTTCCACATAGACCACCAAGTTTCAAAGCCATCGGTGGTGAAGGAGAAACGGAGGTCGTGGGGAATTGGTATGGCCAAAGCATCAAAGAAGGTATAGCACCTCTGGGCAGTGAGGATGTCAGGCAGTTCAGCTCTACTTGCTGTCAGGTGGTGTAGGAAGAAGTGTGGAGGCACCTGTCCGAGACCAAGCTGTCGAGCCGCTACTACTGGTTGATAACACTCATAACCGGGCTTGATGATCCGGTTCGAGGTACTCATGCCAACAGGGAGAAAGCAAGGACGAATCATGAGGGAGTACAAGTGCTGTGTGCCGGCGTCATCGGCAAAGTCATCCAATCGGAAAGAGACGGGGTTTTCAAAATTTGCCGATTCAGGTGTAAGGGTGGAACAGTAGGGTTGTCCAAACCTTGGAAGAAAATCTTAAACCACCCTCGTCGCTTCCTTGGGGATCAGCTCGCTGCCCGGGAGACCATACAGGGCTTGGCCGTAGCTGGTGCATCGAATTTCCTTGCCATTTTCATCCGGAAAGGTGCAGGTGGTCGCGATGGGAAGTCTGGGATTTGGCTTTGGAAGTATAGTTGGGCCCACAACCGAATAAACCACCGGGGGCCGCCGCTTTAACTGTCTTGCGAGTGAACAGTTTGACAGACATCATTTGAAGGGATCGATAAATCTCTCCAAGGAATAGCTTGCCTAGGCCAAGTTGGGTGCCTTTAGCGAGTTCATAGGCCAGGGAGAGGTAATTCTTGGTGGGAGCAAGTGATGGACCGCAGAATATGAAGTGCTCCAGCCGTAAATTCAAGAAAGCCGTGTGCTCCCTCTCCGTCACAGTGGCCTTTGGTTTTCATATAGCGATTGAGATAGGCACCCCAGCTGGTACACTCTTTTTTAGAGGAGAGAGTGAAAGGGACTTTTGGCAGCTTGAATGCAGAAGGGCTGGGGGATGCAATGTCTAACCCTGTGATCATGGCCACATCCAGCAGGGTCGGAGTCATAGGACCATGACCAAACATGAAGCAGTTCAGTGCGTCAGACCAGAAGTAGCCGATGGTTTTAAGGATGTTCTCATTCTTCTCAAGAGGAGACAGCGATAATGACAGGGCATCGGCTATTCCTATGGTTTCCCAAGTGGCATAGTGGGATTTTGATACCCTATTGTACCATGCCACCCAACCTTCGGGGGGATTAGGCCAGGCTCGCAGCGGTCGGCCCAGAAGTCGGATCTAGGTTTTGGCTCACAAAGGGGATTCCGTTAGCTTCGCACGAAATTAACAGGGCAGGGCTCTCGGAAGAACGAGGACCGAGGCACATCGAATTTGCGAGAGAAGGATGTGGCGGAAGAATGTCCGAAACCTAAATTAGTAGCGGAGCGAGGCATTAATTCAGGTGTTTGCATTAATCCCGTGTCAAGTCAAACGGCGAGAAGAGGTTGAGGATTACCTTCAGTCCGGAAACCGTGGTATCGGTGTTGGATGATTCCGCCATGAGATGCGTTGAAGAAATTGGAAGCAGCGCGGTCGAGATCTCGTGTAGGTGGTGGTGGATTGGAACTGCTCGAGCGGCGATTTGGGGATCTCGACTCGTCTTTTCGGATGGAGGTCGCGGGTTACCGTTTGGAAGGGCGGCTAGCTCGACGTTACCCAGGGTGTTTATGAGAGAGACCGATGCGGCGCCATCGGTTCTTTTTTTGAAGATCGTGTGACTTTGACTATCGGCAAAACGACTGGCTGGAAACGCTTCTTCAGTAATAAAGGAGGGTTTTTTATAAAGAACCGATTGCTCAAGGAGAGCCGATTGTTTCCATACCACTGATGCCATGTCACTAATCCTCGCTGCCCTCATTATCGGCATCATAGCTCCTCACTGCAAAATATGAGGAGACAAAGGATACTGCAACGGTGATGCCACGACATGACCCGACGAGAGAAGAGCATGATGATTTTGGAAATGACATTTCCAAAACCAGGGGGGCATGTGTTATCACCAGATTTTGGCTAAATCAGGAGTTGGGCCGCGAACAAGATGGGCTTGGGAGATTACACGTGGAAGATCTATGAAGCGGCCCTGTTCGATGAATTTGGGCTATTTTGCCCATGTATCTTTAGTTTTAGTAGATTATATCTTAGTTTAGAAAGTAGAATCTTACTCGTGCACGGTTTGGTGCACGCCCACATTAGAAAGTCCCCTGGACTATAAATATGTACCTAGGGTTTATGGAATAAACAACAACTCACGTTCAACCCAAAACAAACCAATCTCGGCGCATCGCCAACTCCTTCGTCTCGAGGGTTTCTATCAGGTAAGCGACATGCTGCCTAGATCGCATCTTGCGATCTAGGCAGCACAAGCCCCACGTTGTTCATGCGTTGCTCGTATTGAAGCGCTTTTGATGGCGAGCAACGTAGTTATCATAGATGTGTTAGGGTTAGCATTGTTCTTCGTTTAAGCATGCTTACGTAGTGCAACCCTTGCATATCTAGCCGCCCTCACACCTATCTCAGGTGTGGGGGCGGCACCCCGCTTGATCATTATTTAGTAGATCTGATCCGTTACGATTGCTCCTTGTTCTACAAGGATTAGTTTAATATCTGCAATAGTTAGGCCTTACAAAGGGGGAGGATCCAAGTGGCACGTAGGGTGGCGTTCGCAAGTCCTAAACAGGATGTTCCGAGGATCAACTTCATGTTGGTTTTTAGGCCTTGTTTAGGATCGGCTTACGAGCACCGTGCGTGGCCGCGAGCCCCAACCTCGGAGTAGGATGATCCGATTATGCGGTGAAAACCCTAAATCGTCGTAGATCTCATTAGCTTTATCTTGATCAAGCAGGACCACCAAGTATTCGTGCACCCCGTACGAATCATGGGTGGATCGGCTCTTTGAGCCGATTCACAGGATAACCCGAGAGCCGATCGAGGCTCGTATTTAATGTTTACATGTATGCCCCTGCAGGAAACTAAGCGAGGCATCCCCATCACCTTCCCGACCAGGTATAGGTCAGGTGGCACGCCCTTGCACTTCGCATCGCCGCGTGTGACCAGAAGAGCATTGCGGGCCGTCGCTCGGAGGGGTCTCAGCCAGCCGCAGCTCTAGGCTCTTCCCGGCTCTACGGTGTTGACAAGGCCGCTGCCCGCCGGTGGGTTTTGGCAGTCAACACAAAAATACAAAAAAAAATTAGTTGCTAGCTTTACTTTATTTACTGTCTTGTTCTCTATATTGAAAACACACAAAAATTAGTTACTTGCATTTACTTTATTTACCTTTTGTTTATTTCATCATGTTTCCTCCTAAGTACACTCTAAAAGACATACCGGTAGGACGAGGGTCTATAATTGGAAGAGATAATATAGAAGATTTTTTCACTCATGTTAGTACAGCTGAAGATTTTGAAGATAGACACTTGGTAGAACTTGCTCCTACTTATGAAATTGCTGCTGCTTCTTTAGTACACATGTTGGAAACTAAATTTGTTAATCTCAATCCTATAATTCAACACATGTTTCTTACACTCTGTGATATGGAGGAAGGAGAAAAGAAAGATTTTGTCTTAGAAACCCTTCTTAAAGAATTTGGTGGTGTAGCAAGAGAGGCTAGAAAGGTCTTTATACAAGATGCTTGGATCTTATACTAACTTTGCTAGTACCCTTGAAAAATTGGAAAATGATAGAATAAAGTACACTAATAATGTTAATGATGGTGGGGAGATTAAGACATCAATACCTTGCAAGCTCCTAGAAATGCACGAAGCTCTAGAAAATAACTATGGTTGGCTTGTTCCTGAAAATTTGTTTCATGAGGATAGCAAGCCTAAGAATAATGAAAAAGGAGCCTCTGAAATATACATAGATAAGATAAAATGCATAGTTGAGAAAACTCCAAGCCCCTCTGTTGATGCTTCATCTCTCGATAATACTTGATACACACTTTCTGCGCCTAGCTGAAAGGCGTTAAAGAAAAGCGCTTATGGGAGACAACCCATTATTTTACTTCTGCACTTTGTTTTATATTTGAGTCTTGGAAGTTTTTACTACTGTAGCAACCTCTCCTTATCTTTATTTTATTGCATTGTTGTGCCAAGTAAAGTCTTTGATAGTAAAGTCAATACTAGATTTGGATTACTGCGCAGGAACAGATTTCTTGGTGTCATGAAATTGAGCCGCCCCTGCTGTAGAAAATTTATAAAAATCTGCCAATTTACGTGCCTGATCGTCAGATATGTACGCAACTTTCATCCAATTTGGGCATTTTCATCTGAGCAAGTCTGGTGCCTCTAAAAAATTCGTCTTTACGGACTGTTCTGTTTTGACAGATTCTGCCTTTTATTTCGCATTGCCTGTTTTGCTATGTTTGATGGATTTCTTTGTTCCATTAACTTTCAGTAGCTTTGTGCAATGTCCAGAAGTGTTAAGAATGATTATGTCACCTCTGAATATATGAATTATGCACTGACCCTCTAATGAGTTTGTTTTGAGTTTGGTGTGGAGGAAGTTTTCAAGGGTCAAGAGAGGAGGATGATACAATATGATCAAGAAGAGTGAAAAGTCTAAGCTTGGGGATGCCCCCGTGGTTCATCCCTGCATATTTTAAGAAGACTCAAGCATCTAAGGTTGGAGATGCCCAAGGCATCCCTTCTTCATCGACAACTTATCAGGTCACCTCTAGTGAAACTATATTTTTATTCCGTCACATCTTATGTGCTTTACTTGGAGCGTCTGTTTGTTTTTGTTTTTTTTTTGTTTGAATAAAATCGGATCCTAGCATTCTTTGTTTGGGAGAGAGACACGCTCCGCTGTTTCGTATGAACACATATGTTCTTAGCTTTATCTTTAATGTTCATTGCGAAATTTGAATTACTTCATTCATTGTTATATGGTTGGAAACGCAAAATGCCGCATGTGGTAAATGGTATAATGTCTTGAATAATGTGATACTTGGCAATTGTTGTGCTCATATAGATCATGTTTAAGCTCTTGCATCATGTACCTTGTACCCATTAATGAAGAACTACATAGAGCTTGTTAAAATTTGGTTTGCATGATTGATCTCTAGAGTCTAGATATTTTCTGGTTAAGGTGTTTGAACAACAAGGAGACAATGTAAAGTCTTATAATACTTACAATATGTTCATATGTGAGCTTTTCTGCACCTTTAATACTTGAGTTTGCTTCAAACAACCTTGCTAGCCTAGCCTTGTATTTAGAGGAATTCTTCTCGTGCATCCAAATCCTTGAGCCAATAACCATGCCATTTGTGTCCACCATACCTACCTACTACATGGTATTTCTCTGCCATTCCAAAGTAAATTACTTGAGTGCTACCTTTAAAAATTCTATCCTTTGTCTTTGCAATATATAGCTCATGGGAAAAATAGCCTAAAAAACTGTTGTGGTGAAGAATATGTACTTATGTGTCTTATTTCTTAATAAGTTGCTTGTTGAGCGGTAACCATGTTTCTGGGGACGCCATCAACTTTTACTTTTGTTGAATATCATGTGAGTTGCTATGCATGTTCGTCTTGTCTGAAGTAAGGGCGATTTTCATGATAAATGGTTTGAGTATGCATATTGTTAGAGAAGAACATTGGGCTGCTAACTAAAGCCATGATCCATGGTGGAAGTTTCAGTTTGGACAATTAATCCTCAATCTTTTATGAGAATTTTAACTGTTGTTGAATGCTTATGCATTAAAGAGGAGTCCATTATCTGTTGTCTATGTTGTCCCGGTATGGATGTCTAAGTTGAGAATAATCAAAAGCGAGAAATCCAATGCGAACTTTCTCCTTAGACCTTTGTACAGGCGGCATAGAGGTACCCCTTTGTGACACTTGGTTGAAACATATGCTATGCAATGATAATCCATGTTAATCCAAGCTAATTAGGACAAGGTGCGAGCACTATTGGTATACTATGCATGAGGCTTGCAACTTATAGGATGTCTTATACATAACACATATGCTTTATTACTACCATTGACAAAATTGTTTCTTGTTTTCAAAATGAAAAGCTCTAGCACAAATATAGTAATCCATGCTTCCCTCTGCGAAGGGCCTATCTTTTACTTTATGTTGAGTCAGTTTACCTATTCCTTCTATCTTAGAAGCAAACACTTGTATCAACTGTGTGCATTGATTCTTACATGTTTACCTATTGCACTTGTTATATTACTTTGTGTTGACAATTATCCATGAGATATACATGTTGAAGTTGAATGCAACCGCTGAAACTTATATCTTCCTTTGTGTTGCTTCAATGCCTATACTTTGAATTTATTGCTTTATGAGTAACTCTTATGCAAGTCTTATTGATGCTTGTCTTGAAAGTATTATTCATGAAAAGTCTTTGCTATATGATTCATTTGTTTACTCATTATCTTCATCATTGCTTCGAATCGCTGCATTCATCTCATATACTTTACAATAGTATTGATCAAAATTATGATAGCATGTCACTTCGAAATTATCTTTGTTATCGTTTACCTACTCGAGGGCGAGTAGGAACTAAGCTTGGGGATGCTTGATACGTCCCAAACGTATCTATAATTTCTTATGTTCCATGCTACTTTTATGATGATACTCACATGTTTTATACACATTATATGTCATTATTATGCATTTTCCGGCACTAACCTATTGACGAGATGCCGAAGAGCCAGTTGGCTGTTTTCTGCTGTTTTTGGTTTCAGAAATCCTAGTAAGGAAATATTCTCGGAATTGGACGAAATCAACGCCCAGGGGCTTATTTTTCCACGAAGCTTCCAGAAGACCGGAGGAGATACGAAGTGGGGCCACGGGGCGCCGCCACACTAGGGCGGCGCGGCCTAGAGGGGCCCGTGCGGCCCTAGCGTGTGGGTCCCCCGTGACGCCTCCTGACCTGCCCTTCCGCCTACTTAAAGCCTTCGTCGCGAAACCCCCAGTACCGAGAGCCACGATACAGAAAACCTTCCAGAGACGCCGCCGCCGCCAATCCCATCTCGGGGATTCAGGAGATCGCCTCCGGCACCCTGCCGGAGAGGGGAATCATCTCCCGGAGGTCTCTTCATCACCATGATCGCCTCCGGATCGATGTGTGAGTAGTTCACCCCTGGACTATGGGTCCATAGCAGTAGCTAGATGGTTGTCTTCTCCTCATTGTGCTATCATGTTAGATCTTGTGAGCTACCTATCATGATCAAGATCATCTATTTGTAATGCTACATGTTGTGTTTGTTGGGATCCGATGAATATTGAATACTATGTCAAGTTGATTATCAATCTATCATATATGTTGTTTATGTTCTTGCATGCTCTCCGTTGCTAGTAGAGGCTCTGGCCAAGTTGATACTTGTAACTCCAAGAGGGAGTATTTATGCTCGATAGTGGGTTCATGCCTCCATTGAATCTGGGGAGTGACAACAACCTCTAAGGTTGTGGATGTGCTGTTGCCACTAGGGATAAAACATCGATGCTTTGTCTAAGGATATTTGTGTTCATTACATTACGCACCATACTTAATGCAATTGTCTGTTATTTGCAACTTAATACTGGAGGGGGTTCGGATGATAACCTGAAAGTGGACTTTTTAGGCATAGATGCATGCTGGATAGCGGTCTATGTACTTTGTCGTATGTGCATTGTTATGCCTTCTTTATTTGTCAATTGCCCAATTGTAATTTGTTCACCCAACATCTGTTTATCTTATGGGAGAGACACCACTAGTGAACTGTGGACCCCGGTCCAATTCTTTACATCTGAATACAATCTACTGCAATACTTGTTCTTTACTATTCTTCGCAAACAATCATCATCTTCCACACAATACGTTTAATCCTTTGTTTACAGCAAGCCGGTGAGATTGACAACCTCACTGTTATATTGGGGCAAAGTACTTTGATTGTGTTGTGCAGGTTCCACGTTGGCGCCGGAATCCCTGGTGTTGCGCCGCACTGCACTCCGCCACCAACAACCTTCACGTGTTCCTTGACTCCTACTGGTTCGATAACATTGGTTTCTTACTGAGGGAAAACTTGCTGCTGTGCGCATCACACCTTCCTCTTGGGGTTCCCAACGGACGTGTGCTTACACGCCATCAGAGATCAAGACACGCTACAAGGGGAGTCTCTCACACTCAATCTCTTTACTTTGTTTATTGTCTTGCTTTATTTTATTTTCTGTCTTGTTTGCTTTCTTTATATCAAAAACACAAAAAAATTAGTTACTTGTTTTACTTTACTTAATTCGGTTTGCTTTACTTATTTTTACTATCGTTAAAATGAATACTCCTGAGAACACTAAGTTGTGTGATTTCACTAGCACAAATAATAATGATTTCATATGTACTCCTATTGCTTCACCTGCTACTACAGCAGAATTTTATGAAATTAAACCTGCTTTACTAAATCTTGTTATGAGAGAGCAATTTTCTGGTGTTAATACTGATGATGCTGCTTCCCATCTTAATAATTTTGTTGAACTTTGTGAAATGCAAAAGTATAAGGATGTAGATGGGGATATTATAAAACTGAAATTGTTTCCTTTCTCGTTAAGAGGAAGAGCTAAAGATTGGTTGCTATCTTTGCCTAAGAATAGTATTGATTCATGGACTAAATGTAAAGATGCTTTCATTGGAAGATATTATCCTCCTGCTAAAATTATATCTTTGAGAAGTAGCATTATGAATTGTAAGCAATTGGATAATGAACATGTTGCGCAAGCGTGGGAGAGAATGAAATCTTTGGTAAAGAATTGCCCTACCCATGGACTAACTACTTGGATGATCATCCCAATCTTTTATGCAGGACTAAATTTTTCTTCAAGGAATCTATTGGATTCAGCTGCTGGAGGTACTTTTATGTCCATCACTTTGGGTGCTGCAACAAAGCTTCTTGATGATATGATGATCAACTACTCTGAATGGCACACTGAAAGGACTCCCCAAGGTAAGAAGGTAAATTCTGTTGAAGAAACCTCCTCCTTGAGTGATAAGATTGATGTTATTATGTCTATGCTTGTTAATGGTAGATCTAATGTTGATCCTAATAATGTTCCTTTAGCTTCATTGGTTGCTCAAGAAGAGCATGTTGATGTGAACTTCATTAAAAATAATAATTTCAACAACAATGCTTATAGGAATAATTTTGGTAACAACTATAGGCCATATCCTTCTAATAATGGTAATGGTTATGGTAATTCTTATGGTAATTCTTACAAAAATAGTAGGAGTCTACCCTCTGGTCTTGAAGTCATGCTTAAAGAATTTATTAGTACACAAACTGCTTTTAACAAATCTGTTGAGGAAAAGCTTGGTAAAATTGATGTTCTTGCTTCTAAGGTTGATAGTCTTGCTGCTGATGTTGATCTTTTAAACCTGAAAGTTATGCCTAATGAAACTAAAGATATTAAGTAATTTGCTACAGCAAACGCTATCCAAGTTCGAATTAATGACAATATTAGAATGATGGCTGAATTGCATGCTAGGTGGGAAAGAGAAGAAACACTTGCTAAAGAGAATAATGTAGCTAAAGTTTGGACTATTACCACCAATATTAATGTTGATGCTTCACATGTTGCTACACCTCCTACTATCAATGGTAAAATAATTGGTTTTGGCAATGTTTCTACTTCTAATACAAAGCATGCAAAATTACCTGAAACTGCTGAACCTGTTTGTGATAAAAGTGCTGAAATTTTTCAGAGTATTGGGGACAATGGTCCCATTGCTTTAGATCATAATGGTTTTGATTTTGATAATTGTCATATCTCTGAAGTTATTAAGTTATTGCAAAAACTTGCTAGAAGTCCTAATGCTAGTGCTATAAATTTGGCCTTTACAAAACATATTACAAATGCTCTCATTAAAGCTAGAGAAGAGGAATTAAAACTTGAAGCTTCTATTCCTAGGAAGTTAGAAGATGGTTGGGAGCCAATCATTAAAATGAAGGTCAATGATTTTGATTGTAATGCTTTATGTGATCTTGGTGCAAGTATTTCTGTTATGCCTAAGAAACTCTATGATATGCTTGACTTGCCACCATTGAAATATTGTTATTTGGATGTTAATCTTGCTGATAATTCTATAAAGAAACCTTTGAGGAGGATTGAAAATGTTCACATTACGGTTAACAATAACCGTGTCCCCATTGATTTAGTTGTTTTGCATATTGAATGCAATGCATCTTGTCCTATTATTTTGGGAAGACCCTTTCTTCGAACTGTTGGTGTTATTATTGATATGAAAGAAGGAAATATTAAATATCAATTCCCTCTTAAGAAAGGTATGGAACACATCCCTAGAAAGAGAATGAAGTTGCCTTTTGATTCTATTATTAGAACAAATTATGATGTTGATGCTTCTTCTCTTGATGTTACTTGATTTACACTTTCTGCGCCTAGTTGAAAGGCGTTAAAGAAAAGCGCTTATGGGAGTGATATGTCCCAAACGTATCTATAATTTCTTATGTTCCATGCTACTTTTATGATGATACTCACATGTTTTATACACATTATATGTCATATTTATGCATTTTCCGGCACTAACCTATTGACGAGATGCCGAAGAGCCGCTTGTCTGTTTTCTGCTGTTTTTGGTTTCGAAATCTTAGTAAGGAAATATTCTCGGAATTGGACGAAATCAACGCCTGTGGTCCTATTTTTGCACGAAGCTTCCAGAAGTCCGAAGAGGAGACGAAGTGGGGCCACAAGGTGGCGACACACCAGGGCGGCGCGGCCTGGGCCCTGGCCGCGCGGCCCTGTTGTGTGGGCCCCTCGTGACGCCCCTTGACCTTCCCTTCCGCCTACTTAAAGCCTTCATCGCGAAACCCCCAGTACCGAGAGCCACGATGTAACATCCCAACCTTGTGTTTATAAATAAATGAGTGTTCATGAGCATTGCATGCATATAGTTTGAATTTGAGCCAAATTTGCATCTCCATTTTCTATTATGCAAATCCTTCTCTAATTATTTGTCTCAAATTACTCTCAAGATTATATAAAATGAGTCACATGGTTTTGTTGTTTTCAATAAAACCCATGTGTGTGTTTATTGTTTTCTGGAAAAATTTGAGTTCAAACAAAATTCAACACAGATTTGAAATTTGAAATTTGAAAAGAGAAACAAAAACTAAAAAAAGAAAAGGGAAAAAAATAGAGAGAGCCCCTCTCTTCCCTCTCATGGGCGCAGCCCATCTCCCTCTCTCTTTCTTTTCTCCCTGGCTCGGCCCAAGTCGGCCCAGCAACCACCCACCACCGGCCCAACCACCCCGCAGGGGGTTATTTGCAAAACGGCCATCGTCTTCAACCCCACGATGGGGGAAGCAGCTGCGTGTCGCCGCGGACGCCGTCGCCGGCGTCAAGATTCGCGCCGCCGCCCCGGCGAACTACAAATACCTCCTCCGCCGCCGCCCGGAAGCCCTAGCTCCGATTTTCCCCTTCCCGGTGCACTCTCCGCGCCCTCCGGACCCGCAGAGACCGGCCGGCCTCCGGCCGATCTCGCCGTCGGCGAGCCCTCTCCGGCGTCGCCGACCACGCCATCTCGCTCCCGGTGAGCTGCTGCACCACCCTGTGCCCTCCGTTTCCCCTCTCTCACCCTCTAGCGCCGCGGCGCCGCACCACCTGCCCCGCCGCCGCTCGGACATGGCCGCCGGCCATGCTCCGGCGACCAATCAAGGGCGGCGCCGCCTCCTTTAGGTTCCTTGCGTCGCCCCGCCCCTTTTCCCCCTACGCACGCGCGCGATTGTGGCCCGAGTCGCCGGATTGCAACCTCACCGGCGTTGTACTGTGAGCCATGGCCGCGCTGACGTCAGCATGACGTCAGCGTGACGTCATTAATCCATTTTCTCTATTTTCTGTAATTTCAGTAAATCATTTCTGTATTTCTGTAAATAGAAAAATAATGACATGTGGGTCCCCTGGTCAGAATTTTATTAATTTAGGAAATGTTTAGAAAATAATAAAATTATGACATGTGGGTCCAACTTTATTATTATTTATATAATTTTCTGAAATTGATTTAAAATGAATTAAACTTGGGAAATTCATAAATAATTCATTTTAAATCAGAAAAATATAAAATTATATATCAAAATGATCAGAAAAACAAATCCTAGTTGTTTATCCATGTTTCATACATCTTTGAACCAATTAAATATGAGCCTTAGTAGAAACCCTAATTTGACCCTCTCATATGTCGGGGTTCGAAGCCGAACCCCTTTAATTTCCATCGATGCACCTAGGGTTACCCAAACCCCTTTAATATGACATATCATCATGTTGTATGTGCATTGCATTGTACCTTGTCTTGATTGTGCTCTTCCTTTCCGGTGTTTGGTTCTTCATCGATAGGGACCGAACGCGAGCCTGAGATCAACGCCACCGAAGAGCAGCGTCAGAACAACGAGGGACAAGGCAAGCCCTAACCTGGTTCATATATGGTTTCGAAATGCTTTACTTCTGGTTCTTACATATTGCATCCGCTTCAAATATGTTTTATCGGCAGTTGTAGATATCCTATGTGTGCATAATTCCATCCTTGTAACCCGTAGTTACTCGATCCACCGCTCCCAACAAAACTAGGTCTCGAGCTTGTTCGCATCGCTAGAGCCGTATATGTGTTATGCTTAGCCATGCTTAGTTGTTGAAGTCCGATCCATCCGGTTGATGAATCGAGCTACGAATGAACCTAGTTTGACAGGATGACGTGGTAAGATCGATGCTGTTGTTAATAAACATGTTTAAAGGCTTGGATGGGCCGCCACATGGGGATGTGGTGATTTGACTCGTTCTCGCCGATACTAGGACCCGAGTTCTCGCCTTCGGAACCAAGACCGAGCGTACAGACCACACGGGGCCCATGGGAACCCCTTGGCCCGAACTTACCTAGCTTACCCATGAGTCAATTAGTTTGCGAGTTCCATTTGCCATACGCATGGGGGAAAGGTGGAAAAGGTTTTCAAAGTGCATCATACAGGGCGTGGCTAGGGTGAAGGATGCTGAAGGCATTGAACTGGATCCCCTGCGCATAATGACCGGGACCGCCTCGGAGAGTGGCTACCTACGATGACGGAGCTCCCCAGTTAGTTTGACTCATGGAATAGGCGAAGTAAGGGAAAGGTTTTGGTCGACCACCCTCTGCCAGACACACCAAGGAAGTGTGTTAATCTATAGTGGCATTAAGAGTCGGTCGGCGCGTGTGGGTAAAGTTGTACACCCCTGCAGGGTAAATCTTTTCGAAAAGCCGTGTCCACGGTTATGGACGACTTGGTGATGGATTCTGTGATCATAGACAACTTGAACCTAATCGTAAAACCTGATATCAATGTGTGATAAGGATTCCCTCTCAGGGTGTCGAGGGGTGATCCTAGGTGATAGGTTCAGGTGATGATGAAGATTCGGTGGATTCAACATGATGATCTTAGAGCTAGAGTTGATATCGCTCTCTTACCTCTTTTTAAAATGATCTGAATAGACGAGCTTCGCTCCCTCCCCGTTTACAAAGGAAAACCGGCTTCTCGCAAAATAAGCTCCACATAAAGCCTCGCATACCCGCTTTGCTAACAGGTTGTACTAAGTCTTGCCGAGTCCCCGTACTCAGCCTTGCATACTTTGTTTCAGACGAAGTCCTTCCAACAGATGGTGGCTTCTACCTTGACGTCGACGAGTAGTTTGGAGTTCCTCAGGCGGCAGCTTGAGACTTATGGGCTGGGACGTCGCCTTATGTTATGGCCTCTTAGGCCCTTTGCAGTCTTGTTATCTAGATAACATAATTTGCTTTCCGTTGCTTGTTGAATTGTGGTCGGTGACCTCTGCGTGTAATAAATTTGGATCTTAACTCGCTAAGAGTTGTAATATATTTGCTTTCAGTCGTAGAGTCACTGTTGTGTTACTGAATCTCACCCTGTAGGCCCTAGAGATCTAGGTTAGGCTTATGCCAGATGTGATATCTGGGTTTGTCTAGCCCTGACCTCCGGGGTTACCCACAGGTTTTGGTATCAGAGCAGGACTGCCTATAGGAAACCCTTTCGACTGGTCGATGTTGAGTCTAGTAGTTGTGAAAACTATTTGAAAACCTAAAAGTATTTGCAAAAGCATCTGAATAGGATTCTTTTTACTCCTTATCTGGTGTCACTCTAATGCTGAGTCATCTTACCTTGTTTTGATTGAAAAAGGTTTTACCTCTACCCTGTTATTTCCAAACTTATAGGATCTACGGGTTTGGGTTGTTTTCTCTAAAAAGTACTCCGTACTTGGTTGCTTAACTCAGTGTTTCTAAAGTTACATCAGTTGATCTGAATCTTGTTCCTTCCATTCACTCAATGTTATCATTTCGTTGAATCCTTTCCAAGAAATTTGTTTCTCATGATCTTTTTACTTTGTGGGTTCCACATAATTCTGTTCTAGGCTTCAAGGTTTTATTCTTACCTTGGATGCCTCCTTTCCTTTTTAATTTTCTTGAATAATACTTCTGAAGCTAGGTATGGCTTCTTGAAAGTTACCGTGTGATTACTACCTCGCAGTGTCCTCTCGTGTCACTCGGATAGTAGTTACCCCTTCATTTGTGTTTTCCCCTTGGACTTGAACCGAAGGTCCCGGATTGTGCTAGGTTCACTTAGTGTGAATCTAAGTACATGATGCTGGCCTTTAACCCAAGATCCATTCCATTGATCTCTCCTCCGGTCGTGCTCATCCGACCCATGTCTCGCCGATGAGGTCGAAGAGGATCCAAGCGTTCTAATGGGTACGCTCTATATAAACTCAATCCTAGCTACAGCTCTGTTTGATTCCGGAGCATCGCATACATTCATATCTCAAGAGTTTGCAAGAAAGCATGATATACCCTTCGAGACAATGCCCTCCCCTCTAGAGATCACAACTCCTGGTTCTCATTGGCAAACTATATGGATTACCCCTGAGGTTATAATCAGTATAGGGCCAGTGTGGTTCCCCACCTCTCTCATTGCCCTCAAGTCAACTGACATTGATGTCATCTTGGGCATGGATTGGCTAGTAAAGCATAAGGCAGTCATTGATTGCTCAGCTAGGTCTATTGTACTGACCAATCTTTCTGGCAAAAGTAGTTCGCATCGGGCTTCATCCGCAATATCTCCATCGGCAAGGTTTACCCCCGAAGCCGAGTTGTATGCCATTGAAGCCCCGCCTAAACCAGAAATTTCTGATGTCCGGGTGGTCCGTGACTTCCCGCATGTCTTCCCCGAAGAGTTACTCCGGCATGCCACCTGATCGAAGTGTAGACTTTGTCATTGAGCTAGTTCCCGGAATCTGCCTTCGTTTCCCGGAGACCATATCGTATGCCTCCGGAAGAGTTGGTTGAACTAAAGAAGCAGTTAGAGGAATTAGAGGAGAAGAACTTCATCCAACCTAGTACTTCTTCCTGGGGTTGCCCCTGCCCTCTTTGTCAAGAAGAGAGATACCAACGTTCCGCGGCTGGTTGTTGACTATCGTCCGCTCAACACAGTGACAATCAAGAACAAATACCCTCTTCCTATAATCAATGATCTTTTTGATCAGTTGTCCGGTGCCACAGTCTTCTCCAAGATGGATCTGAGATCAGGGTACCATCAAATCAAAATCCGAAAAGAGGACATTCCAAAGACAGCGTTCACAACTCGTTATGGTCTTTACGAGTACACTGTCATGTCCTTTGGCCTCACAAATGCTCCAGCCACTTTTATGCGGCTCATGAACTCTGTTATCATGGAGTATCTTGACAAGTTCGTCGTTGTCTACATCGATGATATTCTGATCTACTCCAAAACCGAAGATGAACATGATGAACATCTACGTCTGGTGCTAACCAAACTTCGTGAACACCGTCTCTACGCCAAGTTTTCTAAATGTGAGTTCTGGTTAAAAGAGCTCATCTTCCTTGGTCATGTTATCTCCGAAAAGGTGTTGCAGTCATTCCAGATAAAGTTCAAGCCGTTCTTGACTGGAAGACACCTAAGTCAGCTAAGGAGATTCGAAGTTTTCTCGGTCTGGCGGGTTATTACCGCCGATTCATTGAAAATTTCTCCAAGATTGCCAAGCCAATGACCGATCTTCTCAAGAAAGACAAGAAGTTCGAATGGTCGAAAAGGCTGAAGAGAGTTTCCAGGTTTTGAAAACCAAGCCGACTACCGCTTCCCGTGCTCGTCCTTCCGGACACAAGCAAAGACTTCGTTGTCTATTGCGATGCCTCTCTCCAAGGGCTCGGATGTGTGTTGATGCAAGATGGCCATGTGGTGGCCTATGCCTCTCGACAGCTTGAAACCACATGAGCTCAATTATCCTACTCATGATCTCGAGCTTGCAGCTGTGATCCATGCTCTTAAGCAATGGCGACCTTACCTTTATGGTAATCGTTGCGAGTTGTACTCAGATCATCAAAGTCTGAAGTATCTTTTCACCCAGCCGGATCTGAATAACAGACAGAGAAGATGGTTGGAAGTCATAAAAGATTATGACTTGGGTCTCAACTATAAACCCGGCAAAGCCAATGTCGTTGCTGATGCGCTAAGTCGGAAGTCCTATTGCAACAATCTGATGGTTAAGCAAGCGCAACCTTCTCTCTATGAGGAACTTGCAAAACTCAACCTTGAGATTGTTCCTAGTGGATACCTTGCTAATCTAGAGGTGAAGCCCTCTCTTGAAGACCAGATCAATAAGGCTCAGAAGCAAGATTCTGGCATTGCCGAGATCAAGAAGAACATTGCTAGCGGAGTTGCTAAATGTTTCTCCATCGATGATCAAGGTACCGTTTATTTCGGTAAGCGTCTAGTCGTGCTCGGATAAACAGGATCTCAAAGAGCTAATCCTTAAAGAAGCTCATGAATCACCCCTCTCCATCCATCCTCGGTAGTACCAAGATGTATCGGGATCTTCGCCAAAGATTCCGGTGGTCCGGGATGAAGCAAGAGATCGCTAAGTTTGTTGCTCGAATGCGACATTTGTCGTCGCGTAAAAGCTGAACATCAAAGACCTGTCGGCACTCTGCAACCTCTATCAATTCCAGAGTGGAAATGGGATGAAATTGGCATGGATTTCATTACTGGTCTCCCCAAGACCAAAAATGGAAGAGATGCTATATGGGTAGTCATTGATCGTCTATCCAAGGTTGCTCACTTCCTTCCTATCCGAGAAGACATAAAAGCTAGTCAACTAGCAGATCTGTATATCTCACGGATAGTCAGCCTTCATGGTGTTCCTAAGAAGATCATCTCTGATCGTGGAAGTCTTTTCACCTCAAAGTTCTGGTCTAGCTTTCAACAAGCTATGGGAACTCGTCTTTCCTTCAGCACCGCCTATCATCCTCAAACCGGTGGTCAAACCGAAAGAGTCAATCAAATTCTTGAAGACATGCTCAGGGCCTGTGTTATATCCTTCGGTAAAGATTGGGAAAAGTGCCTCCCATTTGCCGAGTTCACTTATAACAACAGCTTCCAATCTAGCTTGGGCATGGCACCTTTTGAAGCTTTGTATGGCAGAAGGTGTAGAACTCCTTTGAACTGGTCCGAAACTGGAGAAAGAAAGTTCTTTGGACCAGATATAATCAATGAAGCAGAAGATCAAGTTCGCATCATTCGCGAGCGTCTGAAAACTGCTCAGTCACGTCAAAAGAGTTACTATGATCGCCATCATCAAGAAGTGAAGTATGAAATTGGTGATCAAGCTTATCTTCGGGTCACTCCTCTCAAGGGTGTCCGTCGTTTTGGTATCAAAGGCAAACTAGCACCTCGCTATGTTGGTCCTTTCCGCGTCCTTGCTAAGCGTGGTAATGTTTCCTACAAGTTGGAGTTACCTTCCAATTTTCCTGAAGTTCATGATGTCTTCCATGTGTCCCAACTCAAGCGTTGCTTCAAAGATCCTATCCGTGGTGTTGATCACGAAACTCTTGACCTCCAAGAGGATCTAACTTATCGAGAACATCCTGTTCGTATCCTTGATGAAGCCGAGCGTAAAACTCGACGTCAGAGCATCAAGTTCCTGAAAATTCAGTGGTCTAATCATTCTGAGCAAGAAGCAACCTGGGAACGAGAAGATCGTTTACGATCTGAGTACCCTTCCTTCTTTTCTAAAATCTAGGAATCTCGAGGACGAGATTCTTGTAAGGGGGTAGAGTTGTAACATCCCAACCTTGTGTTTATAAATAAATGAGTGTTCATGAGCATTGCATGCATATAGTTTGAATTTGAGCCAAATTTGCATCTCCATTTTCTATTATGCAAATCCTTCTCTAATTATTTGTCTCAAATTACTCTCAAGATTATATAAAATGAGTCACATGGTTTTGTTGTTTTCAATAAAACCCATGTGTGTGTTTATTGTTTTCTCGGAAAAAATTGAGTTCAAACAAAATTCAACACAGATTTGAAATTTGAAATTTGAAAAGAGAAACAAAAACTAAAAAAAGAAAAGGGAAAAAAATAGAGAGAGCCCCTCTCTTCCCTCTCATGGGCGCAGCCCATCTCCCTCTCTCTTTCTTTTCTCCCCGGCTCGGCCCAAGTCGGCCCGAGCAACCACCCACCACCGGCCCAACCACCCCGCAGGGGTTATTTGCAAAACGGCCATCGTCTTCAACCCCACGAGGGGGAAGCAGCTGCGTGTCGCCGCGGACGCCGTCGCCGGCGTCAAGATTCGCGCCGCCGCCCCCGGCGAACTACAAATACCTCCTCCGCCGCCGCCCGGAAGCCCTAGCTCCGATTTTCCCCTTCCTGGTGCACTCTCCGCGCCCCTCCAGACCCGCAGAGACCGGCCGGCCTCCGGTCGATTCGCCGTCGGCGAGCCCTCTCCGGCGTCGCCGACCACGCCATCTCGCTCCCGGTGAGCTGCTGCACCACCCTGTGCCCTCCGTTTCCCCTCTCTCACCCTCTAGCGCCGCGGCGCCGCACCACCTGCCCGCCGCCGGCCGCTGGACATGGCCGCCGGCCATGCTCCGGCGACCAATCAGGGCGGCGCCGCTCCTTTAGGTTCCTTGCGTCGCCCCGCCCTTTTCCCCCTACGCACGCGCGCGATTGTGGCCCGAGTCGCCGGATTGCAACCTCACCGGCGTTGTACCGTGAGCCATGGCCGCGCCGACGTCGCATGACGTCGGCGTGACGTCATTAATCCATTTTCTCTATTTTTCCGTAATTTCAAGTAAATCATTTCTGTATTTCTGTAAATAGAAAAATAATGACATGTGGGTCCCCTGGTCAGAATTTTATTAATTTAGGAAATGTTTAGAAAATAATAAAATTATGACATGTGGGTCCAACTTTATTATTATTTATATAATTTTCTGAAATTGATTTAAAATGAATTAAACTTGGGAAATTCATAAATAATTCATTTTAAATCAGAAAAATATAAAATTATATATCAAAATGATCAGAAAAACAAATCCTAGTTGTTTATCCATGTTTCATACATCTTTGAACCAATTAAATATGAGCCTTAGTAGAAACCCTAATTTGACCCCTCTCATATGTCGGGGTTCGAAGCCGAACCCCTTTAATTTCCATCGATGCACCTAGGGTTACCCAAACCCCTTTAATATGACATATCATCATGTTGTATGTGCATTGCATTGTACCTTGTCTTGATTGTGCTCTTCCTTTCCGGTGTTTGGTTCTTCATCGATAGGGACCGAACGCGAGCTCGAGATCAACGCCACCGAAGAGCAGCGTCGTAACAACGAGGGACAAGGCAAGCCCTAACCTCGGTTCATATATGGTTTCGAAATGCTTTACTTCGGTTCTTACATATTGCATCCGCTTCAAATATGTTTTATCGGCAGTTGTAGATATCCTATGTGTGCATAATTCCATCCTTGTAACCCGAAGTTACCGATCCACCGCTCCCAAGCAAAACTAGGTCCGAGCTTGTTCGCATCGCTAGAGCCGTATATGTGTTATGCTTAGCCATGCTTAGTTGTTGAAGTCTGATCCATCCGGTTGATGAATCGAGCTACGAATGAACCTAGTTTGACAGGATGACGTGGTAAGATCAGTCGCTGTTGTTAATAAACATGTTTAAAGGCTTGGATGGGCCGCCACATGGGGATGTGGTGATTTGACTCGTTCTCGCCGATACTAGGACCTGAGTTCTCGCCTTGGAACCAAGACCGAGCGTACAGACCACACGGGGCCCATGGGAACCCCTTGGCCCGAACTTACCTAGCTTACCCATGAGTCAATTAGTTTGCGAGTTCCATTTGCCATACGCATGGGGGAAAGGTGGAAAAGGTTTTCAAAGTGCATCATACGGGGCGTGGCTAGGGTGAAGGATGCTGAAGGCATTGAACTGGATCCCCTGCGCATAATGACCGGGACCGCCTCGGAGAGTGGCTACCTACGATGACGGAGCTCCCCAGTTAGTTTGACTCATGGAATAGGCGAAGTAAGGGAAAGGTTTTGGTCGACCACCCTCTGCCAGCACACCAAGGAAGTGTGTTAATCTATAGTGGCATTAAGAGTCGGTCGGCGCGTGTGGGTAAAGTTGTACACCCCTGCAGGGTAAATCTTTCGAAAAGCCGTGTCCACGGTTATGGACGACTTGGTGATGGATTCGTGATCATAGACAACTTGAACCTAATCGTAAAACCTGATATCAATGTGTGATAAGGATTCCCTCTCAGGGTGTCGAGGGGTGATCCTAGGTGATAGGTTCAGGTGATGATGAAGATTCGGTGGATTCAACATGATGATCTTAGAGCTAGAGTTGATATCGCTCTCTTACCTCTTTTTAAAATGATCTGAATAGACGAGCTTCTGCTCCCTCCTGTTTACAAAGGAAAACTGGCTTTCTGCAAAATAAGCTCCACATAAAGCCTCGCATACCCGCTTTGCTAACAGGTTGTACTAAGTCTTGCTGAGTCCCTGTACTCAGCCTTGCATACTTTGTTTCAGACGAAGTCCTTCCAACAGATGGTGGCTTCTACCTTGACGTCGACGAGTAGTTTGGAGTTCCTCAGGCGGCAGCCTGAGACTTATGGGCTGGGACGTCGCCTTATGTTATGGCCTCTTAGGCCCTTTGCGATCTTGTTATCTAGATAACATAATTTGCTTTCCGTTGCTTGTTGAATTGTGGTCGTTGACCTCTGCGTGTAATAAATTTGGATCTTAACTCTGCTAAGAGTTGTAATATATTTGTTACGCGTCGTAGAGTCACCGGTGTGTTACCGAATCTCACCCCTCGTAGGCCCTAGAGATCGAGGTTAGGCTTATGCCGGCGGG
>NC_061508.1:206135596-206148064 GCF_022539505.1 Lolium rigidum
CACGATACGGAAAACCTTCCCGCAGACGCCGCCGCCGCCAATCCCATCTCGGGGGATTCGAGGAGATCGCCTCCGGCACCCTCGCTCGGAGAGGGGAATCATCTCCCGGAGGTCTCTTCATCGCCATGATCGCCTCCGGATCGATGTGTGAGTAGTCCACCCCCTGGACTATGGGTCCATAGCAGTAGCTAGATGGTTGTCTTCTCCTCATTGTGCTATCATGTTAGATCTTGTGAGCTGCCTATCATGATCAAGATCATCTATTTGTAATCCTTCACGTTGTGTTTGTTTGGATCTGATGAATATTGAATACTATGTCAAGTTGATTATCAATCTATCATATATGTTATTTATGTTCTTGCATGCTCTCCGTTGCTAGTAGAGGCTCTGGCCAAGTTGTACTTGTGACTCCAAGAGGGGGTATTTATGCTCGATAGTGGGTTCATGCCTCCATTAAATCTGGGACAGTGACGAGAAAGTTCTAAGGTTGTGGATGTCGTTGTTGCCACTAGGGATAAAACATCGATGCTTTGTCTAAGGATATTTGTGTTGATTACATTACGCACCATACTTAATGCAATTGTCACGTTGTTTACAACTTAATACTGGAAGGGGTTCGGATGATAACCCGAAAGTGGACTTTTTAGGCATAGATGCATGTTGGATAGCGGTCTATGTACTTTGTCGTAATGCCTCGATTAAATCTCATAGTACTCATCATGATATATGTATGTGCATTGTTATGCCTTCTTTATTTGTCAATTGCCCAACTGTAATTTGTTCACCCAACATCTGCTTATCTTATGGGAGAGACACCACTAGTGATATGTGGACCCCGGTCCTATTCTTTACATCTGAAATACAATCTACTGCAATTGTTCTTTACTGTTCTTCGCAAACAATCATCATCATCCACACTATACATCTAATCCTTTGTTTACAGCAAGCCGGTGAGATTTACAACCTCACTGTTACGTTGGGGCAAAGTTCTGTGATTGTGTTGTGCAGGTTCCACGTTGGCGCCGGAATCCCTGGTGTTGCGCCGCACTACACTCCGTCACCAACAACCTTCAACGTGCTTCTTGACTCCTACTGGTTCGATAAACCTTGGTTCCTTACTGAGGGAAACTTGCTGATGTGCGCATCACACCTTCCTCTTGGGGTTCCCAACGGACGTGTCAACTACACGCATCAAGCAAATTTCTGGCGCCGTTGCCGGGGAGATCAAGACACGCTGCAAGGGGAGTCTCCCACATCCAATCTCTTTACTTTATTTTTGTCTTGCTTTGTTTTACTTTATTTACTGCTTTGTTTGCTTCTTATATCGAAAACACACAAAAAATTAAATTAGTTGCTAGTTTTACTTTATTTACTGTCTTGTTCTCCATATCAAAAACACAAAAAAATTAGTTGCTAGTTTTACTTTATTTACTGTCTTGTTCTCTATATCGAAAACACAAAAAAATTTAGTTACTTGCATTTACTTTATTTAGTTTGCTTTATTTACTACTGCTAAAATGGGTACTGTTGAAAATACTAAGTTGTGTGACTTCACTAGCACAAATAATATTGATTTCCTATGCACACCTATTGCTCCACTCGCTACTACATGCAGAATTCTTTGAAATTAAACACCTGTCTTTTGAATCTTGTTATGAGAGAGCAATTTTCTAGTGTTAGTTCCGATGATGCTTGCTGCCCATCTTAATAATTTTGTTGAACTATGTGAAATGCAAAAGTATAAGGATGTAGATGGTGACATTATAAAATTAAAATTGTTTCCTTTCTCCTTAAGAGGAAGAGCTAAAAATTGGTTGCTATCTCTGCCTAGAAATAGTATTGATTCATGGACTAAATGTAAGGATGTTTTTATTGGTAGATATTATCCTCCCGCTAAAATTATATCTTTGAGAAGTAGCATAATGAATTTCAAGCAATTAGATAATGAACATGTTGCTAAAGCATGGGAGAGAATGAAATCATTGGTAAAGAATTTCCCTACCCATGGACTAACTACTTGGATGATCATCCAAACCTTTTATGCAGGACTGAATTTCTCTTCGCGGAACCTATTGGATTCAGCTGCTGGAGGTACCTTTATGTCCATCACTTTGGGGGCGGCAACAAAGCTTCTTGATGATATGGTGATAAATTACTCTGAATGGCACACGGAAAGAGCTCCACAAGGTAAGAAGGTAAATTCTGTTGAAGAAACCTCCTCCTTGAGTGATAAGATTGATGCTATTATGTCTATGCTTGTGAATGGTAGATCTAATGTTGATCCTAATAATGTTCCTTTAGCTTCATTGGTTGCCCAAGAAGAACATGTTGAAGTGAATTTCATTAAAAATAATAATTTCAACAACAATGCTTATAGGAATAATTACGGTAACAACTATAGGCCATATCCTTCTGCTAATGGTAATAGTTATGGTAATTCTTATGGGAATTCTTACAATAATAATAGAGTGTACCCCCTGGTCTTGAAGCCATGCTTAAAGAATTTATTAGTACACAAACTGCTTTTAACAAATGCTTGTTGAGGAAAAGCTTGATAAAGCTGATATTCTTGCTTCTAAGGTTGATAGACTTGCCTGCGATGTTGATCTTTTAAAATTGAAAGTTATGCCTAATAAGGATATTGACAATAAAATTGTTACTACAGCAAATGCCATCCAAGTTCGAATTAATGAGAATATTAGATTGATGGCTGAATTGCATGCTAGGTGGGAAAGAGAAGAAAATGAAAAACTAGCTAAAGAGAATAATGTAGCTAAAGTTTGGACTATTACCACCACTAATAATGTTAATGATTCACATGTTGCTACACCTCCTACTATCAATGGTAAAATAATTGGGGTTGGAAATGTTACTACTCCTAGTGTAAAGCGTGCAAAATTGCCTGAAACTGCTAAAACTGCTGAAATTGATAAAACTGCTGAAATTTTTCAAAATATTGGGGACAATGATCCCATTGCTGTACATCATAATGGTTTAGACTTTGATGATTGTCACATCTCTGAAGTTATAAAGTTCTTACAAAAGCTTGCTAAAAGTCCCAATGCTAGTGCTATAAATTTGGCCTTTACAAAACATATTACAAATGCTCTCATAAAAGCTAGAGAAGAGAAACTAAAACTTGAAACCTCTATTCCTCAGAAGTTAGAAGATGGTTGGGAGCCCATCATTAAGATGAGGGTCAATTATTTTGATTGTAATGCTTTATGTGATCTTGGTGCAAGTATTTCTGTTATGCCTAAGAAAATTTATGATATGCTTGACTTGCCACCATTGAAAAATAGTTATTTGGATGTTAATCTCGCTGATAATGTTATAAAGAAACCTTTGGGGAGGATTGATAATGTTCGTATTATGGTTAAAAATAACCTTGTCCCCGTTGATTTTCTTGTGTTGTATATTGAATGCAATGCATCTTGTCCCATTATATTGGGACGACCTTTTCTTCGAACTGTTGGTGCTACCACTGATATGAAGGAAGGTAATATCAAATATCAATTTCCTCTCAAGAAAGGTATGGAACACTTCCCTAGAAAGAGAATGAAGTTACCTTATGATTCTATTATTATAACAAATTATGATGTTGATGCTTCATCTCTTGACAATACTTGATACACACTTTCTGCGCCTAGCTCAAAGGCGTTAAAGAAAAGCACTTATGGGAGACAACCCATTATTTTACTTCTGCACTTTATTTTATATTTGAGTCTTGGAAGTTGTTATTACTGTAGCAACCTCTCCTTATCTTTATTTTATTGCATTGTTGTGCCAAGTAAAGTCTTTGATAGTAAAGCCAATACTAGATTTGGATTACTGCGCGAGAACAGATTTCTTGCTTGTCACGAATTCGAGCAGGTAGTCTCCGTAGAAAAATTAAAAAATCTGCCAATTTACGCGTGATCCTCGGATATGTACGCAACTTTCATTCAATTTGGGCATTTTCATCCGAACATGTCCGGTGCCACTTTAAAATTCGTCTTTACGGACTGTTCTGTTTTGACAGATTCACGCCTTTATTTCGCATTGCATCGTTACGCTATGTTTGATGAATTTATTTGTTCCATTAACTTTCAGTAGCTTTGTGCAATGTCCAGAAGTGTTAAGAATGATTATGTCACCTCTGAATATATGAATTATGCACTGACCCTCTAATGAGTTTGTTTCGAGTTTGGTGTGGAGGTTTTCAAGGGTCAAGAGAGGAGGATGATACAATATGATCAAGAAGAGTGAAAATTCAAAGCTTGGGGATGCCCCCGTGGTTCATCCCTGCATATTTTAAGAAGACTCAAGCGTCTAAGCTTGGGGATGCCCAAGGCATCCCTTCTTCATCGACAACTTATCAGGTTCCTCTAGTGAAACTATATTTTTATTCCGTCACATCTTATGTGCTTTACTTGGAGCGTCTGTTTGTTTTTTTTTTTTTTTTTTTTTTGAATAAATCGGATCCTAGCATTCTTTGTTTGCGAGAGAGACACGCTCCGCTGTTTCGTATGAACACATGTGTTCTTAGCTTTATCTTTAATGTTCATTGCGAAAGTTGGACTATTTCATTCATTGTTATATGGTTGGAAACGGAAAATGCCGCATGTGGTAAATGGTTTAATGTCTTGAATAATGTGATACTTGGCAATTGTTGTGCTCATATAGATCATGTTTAAGCTCTTGCATCATGTACCTTGTACCCATTAATGAAGAACTACATAGAGCTTGTTAAATTTTGGTTTGCATGATTGATCTCTAGAGTCTAGATCTTTTCTGGTTGAGGTGTTTGAACAACAAGGAGACAATATAAAGTCTTATAATAGTTACAATATTTTTATATGTGAGCTTTGCTGCACCTTTTATACTTGAGTTTGCTTCAAACAACCTTGCTAGCCTAGCCTTGTATTGAGAGGAATTCTTCTCGTGCATCCAAATCCTTGAGCCAACAACCATGCCATTTGTGTCCACCATACCTACCTACTACATGGTATTTCTCCGCCATTCCAAAGTAAATTACTTGAGTGCTACCTTTAAAATTTCTATTCTTTGTCTTTGCAATATATAGCTCATGGGACAAATAGCCTTAAAAACTATTATGGTGAAGAATATGTACTTATGTTTCTTATTTCTTAATAAGTTGCTTGTTGAGCGGTAACCATGTTTCTGGGGATGCCATCAACTCTTTTATCTTTGTTGAATATCATGTGAGTTGCTATGCATGTTCGTCTTTTCTGAAGTAAGGGCGATTTTCATGATCAAATGGTTTGAGTATGCATACTGTTAGAGAAGAACATTGGGCCGCTAACTAAAGCCATGATTCATGGTGGAAGTTTCGGTGTGGACAACTAATCCTCAATCTCTTATGAGAATATTAAGCTGTTGTTGAATGCTTATGCATTAAACGGAGTCCATTATCCGTTGTCTATGTTGTCCCGGTATGGATGTCTAAGTTGAGAATAATCAAAAGCGAGAAATCCAATGCGAGCTTTCTCCTTAGACCTTTGTACAGTGCGGCATAGAGGTACCCCTTTGTGACACTTGGTTGAAACATATGCTATGCAATGATAATCCGTGTTAATCCAAGCTAATTAGGACAAGGTGCGAGCACTATTGGTATACTATGCATGAGGCTTGCAACTTATAGGATATATTATACATAACACATATGCTTTATTACTACCGTTGACAAAATTGTTTCTTGTTTTCAAAATGAAAAGCTCTAGCACAAATATAGTAATCAATGCTTCCCTCTGCGAAGGGCCTATCTTCTACTTTATTGTTGAGTCAGTTTGCATATCCTTTCTATCCCAGAAGCAAACACTTGTATCAACTATGTGCATTGATTCTTACATGTTTACCTATTGCACTTGTTATATTACTTTGTGTTGACAATTATCCACGAGATATACATGTTGAAGTTGAAAGCAACCGCTGAAACTTATATCTTCCTTTGTGTTGCTTCAATGCCTTTACTTCGAATTTATTGCTTTATGAGTAACTCTTATGCAAGTCTTATTGATGCTTGTCTTGAAAGTATTATTCAAGAAAAGTCTTTGCTATATGATTCATTTGTTTACTCATTATCTTCATCATTGCTTCGAATCGCTGCATTCATCTCATATGCTTAGAATAGTATGATCAAGATTATGATAGCATGTCACTTCAGAAATTATCTTTGTTATCGTTTACCTACTCGAGGGCGAGTAGGAACTAAGCTTGGGGATGCTTGATACGTCCCAAACGTATCTATAATTTCTTATGTTCCATGCTACTTTTATGATGATACTCACATGTTTTATACATATTATATGTCATATTTATGCATTTTCCGGCACTAACCTATTGACGAGATGCCGAAGAGCGAGTTGCTGCTTTCTGCTGTTTTTGGTTTCAGAAATCCTAGTAAGGAAATATTCTCGGAATTGGACGAAATCAATGCCCAGGGTCCTATTTTTGCACGAAGCTTCCAGAAGTCCGAAGAGGGGACGAAGTGGGGCCACGAGGTGGCGACACACCAGGGCGGCGCGGCCTGGGCCCTGGCCGCGCGGCCCTGTTGTGTGGGCCCCTCGTGACGCCCCTTGACCTGCCCTTCCGCCTACTTAAAGCCTTCGTCACGAAACCCCCAGTACCGAGAGCCACGATACGGAAAACCTTCCAGAGACGCCGCCGCCGCCAACCCCATCTCGGGGGGATTCAGGAGATCGCCTCCGGCACCCTGCCGGAGAGGGGA
Source organism: Lolium rigidum (assembly GCF_022539505.1). Lineage (NCBI taxonomy): Eukaryota > Viridiplantae > Streptophyta > Magnoliopsida > Poales > Poaceae > Lolium > Lolium rigidum. Next base: position 206,142,327 of record NC_061508.1, read on the forward strand.
ATCATCTCCCGGAGGTCTCTTCATCGCCATGATCGCCTCCGGATCGATGTGTGACTAGTCCACCCCTGGACTATGGGTCCATAGCAGTAGCTAGATGGTTGTCTTCTCCTCATTGTGCTATCATGTTAGATCTTGTGAGCTGCCTGATACGTCTCCGACGTATCGATAATTTCTTATGTTCTATGCCATATTATTGATGATACCTACATGTTTTATGCACACTTTATGTCATATTCGTGCATTTTCTGGAACTAACCTATTAACAAGATGCCGAAGTGCCGATTGCTCGTTTTCTGCTGTTTTTGGTTTCAGAAATCCTAGTAACGAAATATTCTCGGAATTGGACGAAACGAAGACCCAGGGGCCTATTTCGCCATGAACCTTCCAGAAGACCGAAGAGCATACGAAGTGGGGCCACGAGGTGGCCAAACCACATGGCGGCGCGGCCAAGGGGGGGGGCCGCGCCGCCCGTGGTGTGGGCCCTCGTCAGCCCCCCGACTGCTGCCCTTCCACCTACTTAAAGCCTCCGTCGCGAAACCCCCGATGCGAAAAACCACGATACGGAAAACCTTACCGAGACGCCGCCGCCGCCGATCCCATCTCGGGGGATTCGGAGATCTCCTCCGGCACCCCGCCGGAGAGGGGATTCATCTCCCGGAGGACTCTACACCGCCATGGTCGCCTCCGGAGTGATGAGTGAGTAGTTCACCCCCGGACTATGGGTCCATAGCAGTAGCTAGATGGTTGTCTTCTCCTCATTGTGCTTCATTGTTGGATCTTGTGAGCTGCCTAACATGATCAAGATCGTCTATCTGTAATACTCTATGTTGTGTTTGTCGAGATCCGATGGATAGAGAATACCATGTTATGTTAATTATCAAGTTATTACATATGTGTTGTTTATGATCTTGCATGCTCTCCGTTACTAGTAGAGGATCTGGCCAAGTTTTTGCTTTTAACTCCAAGAGGGAGTATTTATGCTCGATAGTGGGTTCATGCCCGCATTGACACCGGGACAGGATGTGAAAGTTTTAAGGTTGTGTTGTGTCTGTTGCCACTAGGGATAAAACATTAGCGCTATGTCCGAGGATGTAGTTGTTGATTACATTACGCACCATACTTAATGCAATTGTACTGTTGCTTTGCAACTTAATACTGGAAGGGGTTCGGATGATAACCTCGAAGGTGGACTTTTTAGGCATAGATGCGGTTGGATGGCGGTCTATGTACTTTGTCGTAATGCCCAATTAAATCTCACTATACTTATCATGCCATGTATGTGCATTGTTATGCCCTCTCTATTTGTCAATTGCCCGACTGTAATTTGTTCACCCAACATGCTTTTATCTTATGGGAGAGACACCTCTAGTGAATTGTGGACCCCGGTCCATTCTTTTAATACTTGAAATACAAATCTGCTTTGCAATACTTGTTTATTGTTTTCTCTGCAAACAATCATCTTCCACACAATTCGGTTAATCCTTTGTTACGAGCAAGCCGGTGAGATTGACAACCTCACCTTGTTTCGTTGGGGCAAAGTACTTTGGTTGTGTTGTGCGAGGTTCCACGTTGGCGCCGGAATCTCTGGTGTTGCGCCGCACTACATCCCGCCGCCATCAACCTTCAACGTGCTTCTTAGCTCCTCCTGGTTCGATAAACCTTGGTTTCTTTCTGAGGGAAAACTTGTTGCTGTGCGCATCATACCTTCCTCTTGGGATTGCCCAACGAACGTGTGAAATACACGCCATCAAGCTCTTTTTAGGCGCCGTTGTCGGGGAGATCAAGACACGGCTGCAAGGGGAGTCTCCACTTCTCAACCTCTTTACTTTGTTTTTGTCTTGCCTTATTTTATTTACTACTTTGTTTGCTGCACTTATATCAAAACACAAAAAAATTAGTTGCTAGCTTTACTTTATTTACTTGTCTTGTTTGCTATATCAAAAACACAAAAAAATTAGTTTACTTGCATTTACTTTATCTAGTTTGCTTTATTTACTACTGCTAAAATGGCCAACCCTGAAAATACTAAGTTGTGTGACTTCACTAGCACAAATAATAATGATTTCCTATGCACACCTATTGCGCCACCTGCTACTACAGCGGAATTCTTTGAAATTAAACCTGCTTTACTAAATCTTGTTATGCGAGAGCAATTTTCGGGTGTTAGTTCTGATGATGCTGCTACCCATCTCAATAATTTTGTTGAACTATTTGAAATGCAAAAGTATAAAGATGTAGATGGTGACATTATAAAATTAAAATTGTTCCCTTTCTCATTAAGAGGAAGAGCTAAAGATTGGTTGCTATCTCTGCCTAAGAATAGTATTGATTCCTGGACTAAATGCAAGGATGCTTTTATTGGTAGATATTATCCCCCCGCTAAAATTATATCTTTGAGGAGTAGCATAATGAATTTTAAACAATTGGATAATGAATATGTTGCTCAAGCTTGGGAAAGAATGAAATCTTTGGTTAAAAATTGCCCAACCCATGGATCGACTACTTGGATGATCATCCAAACCTTCTATGCAGGACTAAATTTTTCTTTGCGGAATTTATTGGATTCAGCTGCTGGAGGTACCTTTATGTCCATCACTCTTGGTGAAGCAACAAAACTCCTTGATAACATGATGGTTAATTACTCTGAATGGCATACGGAAAGAGCTCCACAAGGTAAGAAGGTAAATTCTGTTGAAGAATCCTCTTCCTTGAATGATAAGGTTGATGCTATTATGTCTATGCTTGCGAATGATAGGACTAATTTTGATCCTAATAATGTTCCATTAGCTTCATTGGTTGCTCAAGAAGAACATGTTGATGTAAACTTCATTAAAAATAATAATTTTAACAACAATGCTTATCGGAACAATTCTAGTAATAACTATAGGCCATATCCTTATAATAATGGTAATGGTTATGCTAATTCTTATGGGAATTCTTACAACAATAATAGGAATACACCCCCTGGACTTGAAGCCATGCTTAAAGAATTTATTAGTACACAAACCGCTTTTAACAAATGCGTTGAGGAAAAGCTCAATAAAATTGATATTCTTGTTTCTAGAGTTGATAGTCTTGCCTCCGATGTTGATCTTTTGAAATCGAAAGTTATGCCTAATAGGGATATTGAAAATAAAATTGTTACTACAGCAAATGCCATCCAAGTTTGAATTAATGAGAATATAAGATTAATGGCTGAACTGCGTGCTAGGTGGGATAGAGAAGAAAATGAAAAACTAGCTAAAAAGGAAAATGTAGCTAAAGTTTGGACTATTACCACCACTAGCAATGCTAATGATTCACATGTTGCTGCACCTCCTACTATCAATGGTAAAATAATTGGTGTTGGCAATGCTTCTACTCCTAGTGCAAAGCGCGCAAAATTACCCGAAACCGCTAAAGCTGCTGAAACTCGCTTGTGATAAAACTGCTGAAATTTTTTCCAACCTTGGGGATGATAATCCCATTGCTTTAGATTGTAATGATTTAGATTTTGATGATTGCCACATCTCTGAAGTTATAAAGTTCTTACAAAAACTTGCTAAAAGTCCTAATGCTAGTGCTATAAACTTGGCTTTCACAAAACATATTACAAATGCTCTCATAAAAGCTAGAGAAGAGAAACTAAAACTTGAAACTTCTATTCCTAGAAAGCTAGAGGATGGTTGGGAGCCCATCATTAAAATGAGAGTCAAAGATTTTTATTGTAATGCTTTATGTGATCTTGGTGCAAGTATTTCTGTTATGCCTAAAAAGTCTATGATATGCTTGACTTGCCACCATTGAAAAACTGTTATCTGGATGTTAATCTCACTGATAATGCTAAAAAGAAACCTTTGGGGAGAGTTGATAATGTTCATATTATGGTTAACAATAACCTTGTCCGCGTTGATTTTGTTGTCTTGGATATTGAATGCAATGCATCTTGCCCCATTATATTGGGAAGACCTTTTCTTCGAACCGTTGGTGCTACTATTCATATGAAGGAAGGTAATATTAAATATCAATTTCCTCTCAAGAAAGGTATGGAACACTTCCCTAGAAAGAGAATGAAGGTACCTTATGATTCTATTATTAGAACAAATTATGATGTTGATGCTTCATCTCTCGATGTTACTTGAGTTACACTTTCGCGCCTAGTCGAAAGGCGTTAAAGAAAAGCGCTTATGGGAGACAACCCATGTTTTTACTCCAGTATTTTTGTTTTATATTTGAGTCTTGGAAGTTTTTTACTACTGTAGCAACCTCTCCTTATCTTAGTTTTGAGTTTTGTTGTGCCAAGTAAATTCTTTGATAGTAAAGTAAGTACTAGATTTGGATTACTCGCCAGTTCCAGATTTCTTTGTTGTCACGAATCTGGGTCTACCTCCCTGTAGGTAGCTCAGAAAATTAAGCCAATTTACGTGCATGATCCTCAGATATGTACGCAACTTTAATTAAATTTGAGCATTTTCATTTGAGCAAGTCTGGTGGCCTAATAAAATCCATCTTTACGGACTGTTCTGTTTTGACAGATTCTGTCTTTTATTTCGCATTGCCTCTTTTGCTATGTTGGATGAATTTCTTTGATCCATTAATGTCCGGTAGCTTTATGCAATGTCCAGAAGTGTTAAGAATGATTGTGTCACCTCTGAACATGTGAATTTTTATTATGCACTAACCCTCTAATAAGTTGTTTCGAGTTTGGTGTGGAGGAAGTTTTCAAGGATCAAGAGAGGAGTATGATGCAATATGATCAAGGAGAGTGAAAGCTCTAAGCTTGGGGATGCCCCGGAGGTTCACCCTGCATATTATAAGAAGACTCAAGCGTCTAAGCTTGGGGATGCCCAAGGCATCCCCTTCTTCATCGACAACATTATCGAGGTTCCTCCCCGAAACTATATTTTTATTCCGTCACATCTTATGTACTTTGCTTGGAGCGTCGGTTTGTTTTTCTTTTTTGTTTTGTTTGAATAAAATGGATCCTAGCATTCACTTTGTGGGAGAGAGACACGCTCCGCTGTAGCATATGGACAAGTATGTCCTTAGGCTCTACTCATACTATTCATGGCGAAGTTTCATCTTCGTTAAATTGTTATATGGTTGGAATTGGAAAATGCTACATGTAGTAACTCTAAAATGTCTTGGATAATTTGATACTTGGCAATTGTTGTGCTCATGTTTAAGCTCTTGCATCATATACTTTGCACCCATTAATGAAGAAACACTTAGAGCTTGCTAATTTGGTTTGCATATTTGGTTTCTCTAGAGTCTAGATAACATCTAGTATTGAGTTTTGAACAACAAGGAAGACGGTATGGAGTCTTATAATGTTTACAATATGTCTTTTATGTGAGTTTTGCTGTACTCGTTCATCCTTGTGTTTGTTTCAAATAACCTTGCTAGCCTAAACCTTGTATCGAGAGGGAATACTTCTCATGCATCCAAAATCCTTGAGCCAACCACTATGCCATTTGTGTCCACCATACCTACCTACTACATGATATTTATCCGCCATTCCAAAGTAAATTGCTTGAGTGCTACCTTTAATATTCCATCATTCACCTTTGCAATATATAGCTCATGGGACAAATAGCTTAAAAACTATTGTGGTATTGAATATGTACTTATGCACTTTATCTCTTATTAAGTTGCTTGTTGTGCGATAACCATGCTTCCGGGGACGCCATCAACTATTCTTTGTTGAATATCATGTGAGTTGCTATGCATGTCCGTCTTGTCTCGAAGTAAGAGAGATC
>NC_061508.1:206148164-206166094 GCF_022539505.1 Lolium rigidum
CCCGGGGACGCTCAGCGCGCGCCAAATTGTAGGGCCACCACACGAATGGAAGCCAGAGACATGGTGATGCGTGAAAGGCAAAAACATCATCGGTGAAATCTACCAAGAGAAGTTTAGCTTTCTCTCATTTTGGTTGCTTACCTCCTTAAATAAATATAGAAAGAATTAGAGTAGCTCTAGGGCGTTCCCCAAAGCGTCTTGAAAGGGGGCCAGATCGAGCGTTTGGGAGACGTTTTTTTTACCGCGTTTGGGGACGTCGCTGCTCAATCGCACCTCTCAAACAGAAATTTAAATTTTCTAAATTTAATCGAAAACAGTCGAATTCATTCAAACTAGTAGTACTTGCAGCGTCTAGAAAGGTCGTAGTACTTGCGGCGCCCAGAAAAGTCGTAGTAATGGTGGAAGTTGTACATGATGTCATTGACGGCGTCCTGCTTGACACGCTCGTCGGGCTCTTCGGCGGGCTCGTCCTTCACCACGCCACTGGCCAGCTTCGCTGTCGTTGGTGAGGTCGACGAGTAGCATCCCATCATCACGGATGGCCATGGCGATCGCCGCGTCGATGTCGCCCCTCCAGGCGTCCTTGTCATTCATGGACGCCATGAACGTCGCGTGCAACTTTGGGCAGTCCTTGGGGTCGTCGCTGCTGGCGATGAGGCGATGCTGCCGCTCGTACTGCGCCATCTTCGCGGCCTTCGCTGCTTCCTCGTCGTCCTTCTCCTCCTTCACCTTCGGCTTCGGAACAAGGAGGGCGCCACCGGCGCGCCTCTTGTGCCGCGGTGGTTCGCGAATGGTGATGGTGCTGTTGCCGCGCCTCCGAATCGCGGGCGGCGTTGCGTACTAGGTTTCCTCCTCCACCTCGCGCTTCGGCATGCTGTACGACGTGGTGCGGTGCGAGGAAGGCGCCGACCACGTCAGCCCCGAAGAATAAGAGTTTGAGGAGGACGAATACGTCCTCCTCGGCTGCTGATGGTGCTCCGGTGATGGCGCCACACATTCTTGGTAGCGTTTGTTGTGGAAGCGGTTGGGAAACCCCAAGAGGAAGGTGTGATGAACACAACATCAAGTTTTCCCTTAGTAAGAAACCAAGATTTAATTGACCAGTATGAGAAAGGGGTGACTTCAGAAGGTGTTGCTAGCTGACTAGTGGCAGGACGAACTACATGCGTCAGCAACAACGTGGAACGTGCACACAACACAACCAAAGTACTTTGTCCCAACTTATAGTGAGGTTGTAAATCTCACCGGTTTGCTGAACACAAAGGATTAGACGTATCGAGGGGAAAGAGATGTTTGAAGTAATTAAAGAGAACATAACTTTGCAGTAAGTAACATAATAGGATTGCAGTGGTTGAATTTATCAGTGTAAAGGAAAGGACCGGGGTTCACAGTTCACTGGAGGTGTCACTCCATAAAGATAAATAACATGATGGGTGAACAAATTACAGCTGGGCAATTGACAGAATATCGACCATACATGGCAGGATGATTACTATGAGATTTGTTTGGGCATTACAACATAATACATAGACTGTAATCCAACTATGTGTATGACTAATAGTCCACCTTCCGGTTATCGTCCGAACCCCCTTTTAGTATTAAGTTGCAAGCAACAAATTATCGCATTAAGCAATGTATGTAAAGTAAACAATAGAATTACCCTTGGATAAAACATTGTTGCTTTCTCAGAATCTTAGAAGTTATTGTCACTCTTCCAAAAAACTAGAGGTATGAACCTACTATCGAGCATAAATACCCCCTCTTGGAGTCACAAGCATCTACCACTAGTAACATATGGGTCTTCAATGATGGTATGATACTGACGGTTTGGAAATCCGTCAACGATTGTCTTTTTCTATGATGATAGGGCGTTTTTGCGTCATAAATGGTGATTTGGGCCGCTCGGCCGAAAAAATAGTGACGGGCGAGGTCTAAACATCATCGATTATGTAGAAATGAGCGTCGCAGGTGGTTGGCGACCCGAAATGCTGAGTCAGCAGGGGGTGGGCGTCACAACAACTGGGCTTCGGGCCGGTGGACAAACCTAACCCACACTCTGCACGCTCCTGTTCACGTACTTTTCTGTCTGCCCGCACAATAGTCCAATGCCTGCAGGACTGGGACCCATATTTGTAAGGGCAGACAACCAATATCTGCGCACATGTACCTGGCCTGCACCACTCGGGCCCGCATGTCAGGTACCGACACGACCCATCTGCGTGGGACCGCCTGTTCCGACAGCCTCCCAGCATGCGAAGTGGACCAGAACTGTCAGTACCACCAACATGAGTTTCACATGTCAGTTGCCATGCCAATTTTTTTTTGCGCACCTGCCAGCACAAGTGTCTGCCTGCCGTCAATTCTGTACGCATGGCCCCGCATGTCTGCTGGGACCCTTCTCTGTTTTGGTTGGTCCGGCATGCCAGAGATCTGAGCGGGCCGCATGTCAGAGCCTGCTGGGACCCTTCTCCGAGAGTTTTGGTGGGTCCGGCATGACAAAAATCTGTGGGGGACGCGTGTCAGAGCCTGCTGGGACCCTTCTCTAAGAGTTTTGGTGGGTCCAGCATGCTAGAGATCTATGGGGGCTGCATGTCAGAGCCTGGTGGGACCAACGTGTGACAGTTTTAGTGGCCCCGGTATGCTAGAGATCTGTGGGGTCCGCATGTCAAGGCAAGGTGGGTTCCAGCATGCCCGAGCTTGGTGGGCCAAACCTGCTAGAGTGTGGACCAAATATGTCAGTTTACACGTCTCGAACAGACTGGACTAAAATAACTATCCCATCTTGCTGGGCTGAACCTATAAAAGAATCCGGTTTCCAAATTTAATGATAGAAGACAACAAAGGCCTATTTTGCTAAATTAGTATGGCCTGATTTTGGCCCCTCTAGCCTCCGGGCACCTGATTCTTTGATCCAAATGAACTACGGCGAAATATGGGCCACCTTTTGCTTGGGCCGGTTTGGGATTGTTGTCCGAAGAAAGTGAATGTACTTTTGTGTTCAACGGCCGATAAAGGCCTATCACCTATTACTTGGTATCCGAATGAACTGGGTGTCCTTTTATATATATGTTGCAGATCATGTGTTTCAAACTTTACTCCAACAATGCACATAACAAACATTTCCCACAAATAAATGTTTCAATTATGGAATTACTGGCAAACACATTCGTCTACAACTATCGAGAAAATACACATCGCAACTACAATGAGCCCTTCCATCACGTACGAAGAAGGGAACATTAGGTGCCAGAAAAGGGGTGGCTAATCGAAGCCTTGATAGGAACAACAATTCATCTACTTGATAGTACCGTCAACATCTTCCTCTACGAGTAGATGGCCACGCAGGTCCTCGATCCTCATTTGCAGCACATTGATACAACCCAAGGCGGATCTTACTTCTGTGTTGGACTCATGCAAGGTTTCAAGGGCCTCATTAAGGTCCATGCGTGCCGACACGAGATCAATTGCATCCTGATTCCACTTGCCAACAACGTCGGCATTCTATTCGCGGAGGTCCTGGATGGAAGTCTTATCTCTCTCCATCTTCGCAATGTTATCCTCCTGAAGCTTGGACAACTTGTTAATCTCCAAACGCAGCATGTTGCGTTCCACGCGAAGATCGTTCACCTCTTGCTTATACAAATTAGCGCACCCAACAATTTCATTCAGGTCGTGCCTGAGATGGGTAATATTCTCTTGAAGTCGGCAGGTGTTCGCGATGGACTGCAATAAAACAGAGAAACACCACAAGCCTGAGATGGGTAATATTCTCTTCACGAAAAGTACCCTAGGTTCCAAATTTGTAGAGGCGGCTTTTTTCAGAAATGTGGGAGCTGATACGTCCCAAACGTATCTATAATTTTTGATGCTCCATACTTGTTTTGTTACAATTCTTATATGTTTTATGTGCACTTTTCCACACTTTTTACCATTTTCTGGGACTAACCTATTAACGCAGTGTCAGTTCCTGTTTTCTGTTGTTTTTGTGTTTCAGAAAAGTTGTACATGAAAGTTTCTCGTAATTGGACGTAACAAAAGCCTAGAGTCTTATTTTTCCGGGACGAAGACGGAGCCAGAAGGATACACGCAAGAGAGCTGGCATGTGGCAGTACATAGGGTAGGCGCGACCCCACCCTTGGCCGTGCCTGGCCCATGTACTGGCGCCTCGTCGCCTCGTTTTCTCCGCCCTTCCTCCTATTTATTCCTCGTATCGGGAAAACTCCAGGGACCCGAGCCTCCATCCACGAAAAGTTCCGACGCCGCCGTCAACCGAAACCCCAGTTCGGGAGGGTTCTGCAGTCCATCCCGACACCCTGCCGGAGAGGGAAATCACCGCCGGAGGCCTCTACATCGCCATGTCTTCATGCGAGGTGATGCGTGAGTAGTTCTCCATGGGACCATGGGTCCATAGCAGTAGCTAGATGGCTGTCCTCTCCTTGTTGTGCTTCATATATAGATCTTGTGAGCTGCCTAACATGATCAAGATCATCTATTTGTAATTGCTACACGTTGGTTTGATGTGGATCCGATTTATAGAGCGATTGCTTTGGTTGAAATCATGTATTATGTTATTATGATCTTGCATGCTCTCCGTTTCTTGTAGATGCTCTGGCCAAGTAGATGCTAGCGACTCCAAGAGGGAGTATTTATGCTCGATAGTGGGTTCATGCCTCTATTTAACCATGGGAAGTGACCTTGTTCTCTATGATTGTAGATGTGTTGTTGCTACTAGGAAAAAACAGCGGTGTTCTATTCAAGGGTAGTTTCATCGTTTACTTTACACACATTGCTTAAAGCGATAGTCCGCTGCTTGCAACTTAATACTGGAGGGTGTCGCGGATGCAATCCAGAAGGTGGATTATTAGTCATAGATGCAGTTGGATTACAATCTATGTATATTGTTGTAATGCCCGCATACTTTCATAGCTTGTATTCTGCACCAACCATTAGCGTAGAATCTCTGTTTGTCAATTGCCCATTTGTAATTTGTTTACCCAGCATATTTATTTTATTAGGGAGGCGCCTCTAGTGAACTGTGGATTGATACGTCTCAAACGTATCTATAATTTCTGATGTTCCATGCTAGTTTTATGACAATACCTACATGTTTTGTTCACACTTTATATCGTTTTGATGCATTTTCCGGAACTAACCTATTGACGAGATGCCGAAGTGCCGCTTGCTATTTTCTGCTGTTTTTGGTTTCAGTAAATCCTACAAAGGAAATATTCTCGGAATCGGACGAAATCAATGCCCAACATCTTATTTTTTCCGGAACCTTCCAGAAAGTCAAAGGGGGACCAGAGGGGAGCCCTGGGGGCCCCACACGTGTGGGCGGCGCGGCCTAGGGGGGGCGCCCCCCTATTGTGTGGCAGCTCCGTACCCCCTCCGACTCCGCCTCTTCGCCTATTTAAGCCTCCTCGACCTAAATCTTCGAGACGAAAAAGCCACGGTACGAGAAACCTTCCAGAGCCGCCGCCATCGCGAAGCCAAGATCTGGGGGACAGGAGTCTATGTTCCGGCACGCCGCCGAGACGGGTAAGTGCCCCCGGAAGGCATCTCCATCGACACCACCGCCATCTTCATCAACGCTGCTGTCTCCCATGAGGAGGGAGTAGTTCTCCATCGAGGCTAAGGGTTGTACCGGTAGCTATGTGGTTCATCTCTCTCTCCTATGTACTTCAATACAATGATCTCATGAGCTGCCTTACATGATTGAGATCCATATGATGAGCTTTGTAATCTAGATGTCGTTATGCTATTCAAGTGGATTTTACTTATGTGATCTCCGGAGACTCCTTGTCCCACGTGTGTAAAGGTGACAAGTGTGTGCACCGTGTGGGTCTCTTAGGCTATATTTCACAGTAATACTTGTTCACCGAGTTATAATTTGAGTTGGATGTCTCTATGAAATTGTGGTGTGTTAGTACCTCCTATGAATGCTCACGAGTGACGGCGTGGGGGTGTTTATTAGTACTTGGGAATACATCTTTAAGGTTTGCCTACATGATGAATTAGTGTTCGTTATCTTGCCAAAGAGTAATTCAGAGTAGCATAGTGAAGTGCTTATTTATATCCCTTTATGATTGCAATGTTGAGAGTGTCCACTAGTGAAAGTATGATCCCTAGGCCTTGTTTCCAAATACTGCAATCATCGCTTATTTACTGTTTTACTGCATCTTTACTTCCTGCAATATTACTACCATCAACTGTACACCGGCAAGCTATTTTTTGGCGCCGTTACTACTGCTCATATTCATCCATACCACTTGTATTTCACTATCTCTTCGCCGAACTAGTGCACCTATACATCTGACAAGTGTATTAGGTGTGTTGGGGACACAAGAGACTTCTTGTATCGTGATTGCATGGTTGCTTGAGAGGGATATCTTTGACCTCTTCCTCCCTGAGTTCGATAAACCTTGGGTGATTCACTTAAGGGAAACTTGCTGCTGTTCTACAAACCTCTCGCTCTTTGAGGCCCAACACTCGTCTACAGGAATAGAAGCGTGCGTAAACATCAAGCTATTTTCCGGCGCCGTTGCCGGGGAGGTAAGGTAAAGGCACTCACACTCCGGTCCCGTGTAACTAAGTTATTTTCTCGGTGCCGTTGTAAGTGCTCGAAGCTATTTCCTTTAGATCCTGCAATTGCATCTTTTTGTTTCTTGTTTTACACTAGTAAGGCATAATGGAAACAATGAGCTTCTTATTCTATTTCCCGAGTTAAGACATGGATTGTTTGATGTGAAAATTAAAAAAACCTATGGAACCTTATTTGCATGCTAGTAGTAATATTAGTATGAACGCTTTGAACACCATTGTTGATAATGATATAGAAAGTTCTAAGCTTGGGGAAGCTGGTTTTGATGAGCATGATATTTTTAGTCCCCAAGCATTGAGGAGAAAATTTTCTTTGATGATACTTTGCCTCCTATTTATGATGATTATAATGATAGTGGTCTTTTGGTGCCGCCTACTATGGAGAGCAAATTTTATTATGATTATACTATGCCTCCTACACTTGAAGAGAATAATAATGATAGTTACTTTGTTGAATTTGCTCCCACTACAACTAATAAAATTGATTATGCTTATGTGGAGAGTAATAATTTTATGCATACAGCTCATGATAAGAATGTTTCATTTGATAGTTATATTGTTGAGTTTGTTCATGATGCTACTGAAAATCATTATGAGAGAGGAAAATATGGTTGTAGAAGTTTTCATGTTACTAAAACACCTCTCTATATGCTGAAAATCATGAAGTTGCGCTTGTCTAGTTTTCCTATGCTTGTTGCATTATGCCTAAATGACTTGTTTATTTACAAGATTCCTTTTCATAGGAAGTGGGTTAGGCTTAAATTTGTTTTGAATTTGCTTCTTGATGCTCTCTTTTGCTTCAACTCTTATTTCTTGCGAGCGCATCATTAAAACTGCTGAGCCCATCTTAATGGCTATAAAGAAAGCACTTCTTGGGACATAACCCATGTCTTTATTTTACTTCTGCACTTTTGTTTTATATTTGAGTCTTGGAAGTTGTTACTACTGTAGCAACCTCTCCTTATCTTTATTTTATTGCATTGTTGTGCCAAGTAAAGTCTTTGATAGTAAAGTCAATACTAGATTTGGATTACTCGCGTAGAAACAGATTTCTTCGTCGTCACGAATTTGGGAAAGGTTCTCTCGAAGGTAACTCAGAAAAATCTGCCAATTTACGTGCGTGATCCTCGGATATGTACGCAACTTTCATTCAATTTGAGCATTTTCATCCGAGCAAGTCTGGTGCCTCTAAAAATTCGTCTTTACGGATCGTTCCGTATTGACAGCATTCTGCCTTTTATTTCGCATTGCCTCGTTTTGCTATGTTTGATGGATTTCTTGTTCCATTAACTTTCAGTAGCTTTGTGCAATGTCCGGAAGTGTTAAGAATGATTATGTCACCTCTGAATATATGAATTATGCACTCGACCCTCTAATGAGTTTGTTTTGAGTTTGGTGTGGAGGAAGTTTTCAAGGGTCAAGAGAGGAGGATGATACAATATGATCAAGAAGAGTGAAAAGTCTAAGCTTGGGGATGCCCCCGTGGTTCATCCCTGCATATTTTAAGAAGACTCAAGAATCTAAGCTTGGGGATGCCCAAGGCATCCCCTTCTTCATCGACAACTTATCAGGTCACCTCTAGTGAAACTATATTTTTATTCCGTCACATCTTATGTGCTTTACTTAGAGCGTCTGTGTGCTTTTATTTTCGTTTTGTTATTTTCATTCTCTGAATAAATTCATGCTTGTGTGGGAGAGAGACACGCTCCGCTGTTGCATATGAACACATGTGTTCTTAGCTCTATTCTTAATGTTCTTGGCGAAGGTTGAAACTGCTTCGTTAATTGTTATATGGTTGGAAACAGAAAATGCTGCATGTGGTAAATGGTATAATGTCTTGAATAATTCGATACTTGGCAATTGTTGTGCTCATATAGATCATGTTTAAGCTCTTGCATCATGTACTTTGCACCTATTAATGAAGAACTACATAGAGCTTGTTAAAATTTGGTTTGCATGATTGGTTTCTCTAGAGTCTAGATATTTTCTGGTTAAGGTGTTTGAACAACAAGGAGACGATGTAAAGTCTTATAATAGTTACAATATGTTCATATGTGAGCTTTGCTGCACCTTTTATACTTGAGTTTGCTTCAAACAACCTTGCTAGCCTAGCCCTGTATTAAGAGGAATTCTTCTCGTGCATCCAAATCCTTGAGCCAAAAACTATGCCATTTGTGTCCACCATACCTACGTACTACATGGTATTTTCTGCCATTCCAAGTAAATACTTCATGTGCTACCTTTAAAAAATTCAAAACTTTATTACTCCTTATTTGTGTCAATGTTTTATAGCTCATGAGGAAGTATGTGGCGTTTTATCTTTCAACCTTGTCATTTACTCTTGACAGACTTTCACCAATGGACTAGTGGCTCATCCGCTTATCCAATAATTTTGCAAAAAGAGCTGGCAATGGGGTGCCCAGCCCCAATTAATTAACTTGCATTAATAATTCTCTTCACATGCTTTGCCCCGATCTATCGAGAAGCAACTTAATTTTGCAAATAGACACTCCTCCATGGTATGTGAATGTTGGAAGGCACCCGAGGATTCGGTTAGCCATGGCTTGTGCAAGCAAAAGGTTGGGAGGAGTGTCATCAATAATGAAACTAAAATACATGTGTAAACAAAAGAGAAGAGGGATGATCTACCTTGCTGGTAGAGATAACGTCCTTCATGGGAGCCGCTCTTGAAAGTCCGGTTGATAAGGTAGTTAGAGTACCCACTACCATTCGTTGACAACAACAAACACCTCTCAAAACTTTACTTTTATGCTCTCTATATGATTTCAAAACTTAAAAAGCTCTAGCACATGATTTAATCCCTGCTTCCCTCTGCGAAGGGCCATTCTTCTACTTTTATGTTGAGTCAGTTTACCTACTTCTTTCTATCTTAGAAGCAAACACTTGTATCAACTCTGTGCATTGATTCTTACATGTTTACCTATTGCACTTGTTATATTGCTTTATGTTGACAAATATCCATGAGATATACATGTTGAAGTTGAAAGCAACCGCTGAAACTTATATCTTCCTTTGTGTTGCTTCAATGCCTTTTACTTTGAATCTATTGCTTTATGAGTTAACTCTTATGCAAGTCTTATTGATGCTTGTCTTGAAAGTATTATTCATGAAAAATATTTGCTATATGATTCATTGTTTAGTCATTATCTTTACCATTGCTTTGAATGACTTCATTCATCTCATATGCTTTACAATAGTATGATCAAGATTATGTAAGTAGCATGTCACTTCAGAAATTATCTTTGTTATCATTTACCTACTCGAGGGCGAGTAGGAACTAAGCTTGGGGATGCTTGATACGTCTCAAACGTATCTATAATTTCTGATGTTCCATGCTAGTTTTATGACAATACCTACATGTTTTGTTCACACTTTATATCGTTTTGATGCATTTTCCTGAACTAACCTATTGACGAGATGCCGAAGTGCCGCTTGTCGTTTTCTGCTGTTTTTGGTTTCGTAAATCCTACAAAGGAAATATTCTCGGAATCGGACGAAATCAATGCCCAACATCTTATTTTTCCCGGAACCTTCCAGAAAGTCAAAGGGGGACCAGAGGGGAGCCCTGGGGGCCCCACACGTGTGGGCGGCGCGGCCCAGGGGGGTGCCCCCCTATTGTTTGGCGGCTCCGTACCCCCTCCGACTCCGCCTCTTCGCCTATTTAAGCCTCCTCGACCTAATTCTTCGAGACGAAAAAGCCACGGTACGAGAAACCTTCCAGAGCCGCCGCCATCGCGAAGCCAAGATCTAGGGGACAGGAGTCTCTGTTCTGGCACGCCGCCGGGACGGGGAAGTGCCCCCGGAAGGCATCTCCATCGACACCACCGCCATGTTCATCAACGTTGCTGTCTCCCATGAGGAGGGAGTAGTTCTCCATCGAGGCTAAGGGTTGTACCGGTAGCTATGTGGTTCATCTCTCTCTCCTATGTACTTCAATACAATGATCTCATGAGCTGCCTTACATGATTGAGATCCATATGATGAGCTTTGTAATCTAGATGTCGTTATGCTATTCAAGTGGATTTTACTTATGTGATCTCCCGGAGACTCCTTGTCCCACGTGTGTAAAGGTGACAAGTGTGTGCACCGTGTGGGTCTCTTAGGCTATATTTCACGAATACTTGTTCACCGAGTTATAATTTGAGTTGGATGTCTCTATGAAATTGTGGTGTGTTAGTACCTCCTATGAATGCTCACAAGGACAGCGTGGGGGTGTTTATTAGTACTTGGGAATACATCTTTAAGGTTTGCCTACATGATGAATTAGTGTTCGTTATCTTGCCAAAGAGTAATTCAGAGTAGCATAGTGAAGTGCTTATTTATATCCCTTTATGATTGCAATGTTGAGAGTGTCCACTAGTGAAAGTATGATCCCTAGGCCTTGTTTCCAAAATACTGCAATCATCGCTTATTTACTGTTTTACTGCATCTTTACTTCCTGCAATATTACTACCATCAACTGTACACCGGCAAGCTATTTTCTGGCGCCGTTACTACTGCTCATATTCATCCATACCACTTGTATTTCACTATCTCTTTGCCGAACTAGTGCACCTATACATCTGACAAGTGTATTAGGTGTGTTGGGGACACAAGAGACTTCTTGTATCGTGATTGCAGGGGTTGCTTGAGAGGGATATCTTTGACCTCTTCCTCCCTGAGTTCGATAAACCTTGGGTGATTCACTTAAGGGAAACTTGCTGCTGTTCTACAAACCTCCGCTCTTGGAGGCCCAACACTGTCTACAGGAATAGAAGCGTGCGTAGACATCATGGACCCCGGTCCTTCTTAAGGATGGACATGGAGCGGGTTTGGACGGATATTGGAAAACCAGATCCATGCCCAAATCCATCAGCCTCACTTTGCCCCGCCCACGAAAGTATCCATGGGCATGGATGTCGCCCCAAATCCAAATTCGATGGATACCTGGATATCCATGGATATCCATGCCCATAAAATTTGAGTACCATTTCAGCAATATTTCACTTGCATTTCATCAATAATAAGCTAACATGAATATTTTGGCAGCATTTCGATATTATTTCAGTAGCATTTCAGCCGTAGTTATGTCGGCAGTTCATAGGAATATCAAAGCAACAATATATCACATTACGAGGAGGCGGAGCAATCAATGAAGATCCACAGTCAATGCGGCCGGCGGAAGCTCTACCAGCACAAGGCGGTTCCGTGATTATTTAGAGTATAAAATCATTAAGGCTTAAATTAAGGGTTTGGTGATTTGGGCCTAAAAAGGACAACCAATCGTAGGTAAAATCGCATGTGTCACTGACATGTGGGTCCCACATGTCAGTTGGATATCCATCGAATATCCATGGAGCAAAAGCTCTGCCCGTGCCCGCTCCATGAATTATCGGATATCCGCCCCATGAAATCCGTGGACACAACCAACCCTCCATACCCATGCCCGGCGGGTCAAATATCCGTGGATACCCGGATCCGTGGATAAAATTGCCATCGTGAGTCCTTCTTCTTTTAATTGCAATCTTCTACATCATTTTTTCTGTTCTGTTCTCTGCAAACAATTCTTCTTCAACACGGTTCGTTTAATCCTTGGTTTTCAGCAAAACTAGTGAGCTTGAGAACCTCGCTGAAAGTTGGGGACAAAGTACTTGGTTGTTTGTGTGCAGGTCTCCACGTTGCTGCTGACGACGGCAGTGCGCCCTGCCACGAGTTGGTTCGCAACACCTCGGGAGAGAACGTTTTTCTCCTACTGGTCGATAAACCTTGGTTTCTTACTGAGGGAAAACTTCCTGCTGTTCCCATCATACCTTCCTCTTGGGGTTCCACTCAACGTTGCGCATAAATTCTCCTTCATCAACTGCGCGCTCAGCAAGACTTTTTCCGGTGCCATTGTCGGGGAGAAAAGCATCTCTTCTGCGAGGGGAGTCTCTCACTCTCAACTCTTTTACTTTGTTATTGTTTTGCTTGCATATTTTATTTTTATCTTGTTTGCATTTTATATCGAAAATCTAAAAAATTAGTATAGCTTTTATTTCTGTTGCTTGCATTATTTTTATTAAATGGCTACTCCTGAGAATACTAAGTTGTGTGATTTTACTAGCACCAACAACTATGATTTTATTTGCACACCCATTGCTCCACTCGCTCCCGAAGCAGCCTTTCTATGAGATTAAGTCCGCCTTGTTGAACCTTGTTATGAAAGAGAAATTTTCTCGGTGTTAGTATCGATGATGTCGCTTCTCACCTCAACAATTTTGTTGAGCTATGTGAGATGCAAAAATATAAGGATGTAGATGGTGATATTATTAAGTTGAAATTGTTTCCTTTCTCATTAAGAGGTAGAGCTAAGGAGTGGTTGCTATCTTTGCCTAGAAATAGTATTGATTCTTGGGTTAAATGCAAAGATGCTTTTATTAGAAAATGTTATCCTCCTGCTAAAATTATATCATTGATAAGTGATATTATGAAGTTTAGATAATTTGATACTGAGCATGTTTCCCAAGCTTGGGAAAGAATGAAATCATTGGTTAAAAATTGTCCCACTCATGGAATGACTACTTGGATGATTGTTCAAACCTTCTATGCGGGACTAAATTTTTCTTCAAGGAACTTATTGGATTCAGCTGCTGGAGGCACTTTTATGTCTATGACCCTTGGGGCGGCTACAAAACTTCTGAACAATATGATGGTAAATTATTCGGAGTGGCATACCGAGAGAGCTCCACAAGGTCGAAAGGTAAATTATGTTGAGGAAACTTCTGCCTTGAGTGATAAGATTGATGCTATTATGTCTATGCTTGAAAATAATAATGCTCCTATGGATCCAAACAATGTTCCTTTGGCCTTTTTGGTTGCTCAAGAAGAAAATGTAGATGTGAATTTTATTAAGAGCAACAATTTTAATAATAATGCCTATAGGAATAATTTTGGTAGCAATAATTATAGGCCGTATCCTCCCAAAAATGGAAGTGGTTTTAGTAAATCTTATGGTAATTCTTATAACAGCAATAGCTGTGCTCCCTCTGAACTTGAGGGTATGCTCAAAGATTTTATTAGTAAAATCACTGCTTTTAATAAATCTGTGGAGGAAAAGTTTAGCAAAATAGATGCTCTTGTTTCTAAAGTGGATATCCTTGCTCTTGATGTTTATCTTCTTAAATTAAAGGTTGTTCCTCATGATAATACTGAGAATAAAACTTTTGCTCAAGTAAATGCTATTCAAGTTAGAATTGATGACAATATGAGGTTGTTAGTTGAATTGCATGCTTGGTGGGAAAGTGAAGATGAGATGGTTAGAGAAAATAATTTAGCCAAGGTTTACACAATCACCACCAATAGTAATACTGAACCTTTGAATGCTATCAAACCTCCTCCTACTACTAGCAAAATTGAAAATGTACGAAAAGTCCCCACTCCACATAGAAAAGTGTATAAACCCATTAAAACTGTTCCCGACAAGCGTGCTGAAACTTTTAGAGGTGTGGGAGATAATTGTCCTTTTACTTTTGATAGCAATGATTTTGATTTTGAAAGTTGTACCATTACTGAAGTTATAAAGTTCTTGCAAAAGCTCGCTGAAACTCCCAATGCTAGTGAACAAAATGTTGCTCTTACAAAGCATATTGCTAGTGCTATTATGAAAATGAGGGAAGAGAAGTTGAAACATGAGATTTCAATTCCTAAAAAGTTAGAAGATGGTTGGGAACCTATTATTAAGATGAGAGTAGAAGAATTTGATTGCAATGCTTTATGTGATTGATGGCGCGTGATGCACACGTCCGTTGGGAACCCCAAGAGGAAGGTGTGATGCGCACAGCAGCAAGTTTTCCCTCAGTAAGAAACCAAGGTTATCGAACCAGTAAGAGATGAAGGCCACGTGAAGGTTGTTGGTGAAGGAGTGTAGTGCGGCGCAACACCGCAGATTCCGGCGCCAACGTGGAACCCGCACAACACAATTAAAATACTTTGCCCCAACTTAACAGAGTGAGGTTGTCAATCTCACCGGCTTGCCGTAAACAAAGGATTAAACGTATGGTGTGGAGAATGATGTTTGTTTGCAAAGAACAACAGAGAACAATGATTGCAGTAGGTTGTATTTCAGATGTAAAAGAATGGACCGGGGTCCACAGTTCACTAGTGGTGTCTCTCCAATAAGATAAATAACATGTTGGGTGAACAAATTACAGTCGGGCAATTGACAAATAGAGAGGGCATAGCAATGCACATACATATCATGATTACTACTATGAGATTTACTTAGGGCATTACGACAAAGAACATAGACCGCTATCCAGCATGCATCTATGCCTAAAAAGTCCACCTTCGGGTTAGCATCCGCACCCCTTCCAGTATTAAGTTGCAAACAACAGACAATTGCATTAAGTACTGTGCGTAATGTAAACAATACAAATATCCTTAGACAAAGCATTGATGTTTTATCCCTAGTGGCAACGGCACATCCACAACCTTAGGGGTTGCTGTCACTCCCCGCATTCAATGGAGACATGAACCCACTATCGAGCATAAATACTCCCTCTTGGAGTTACAAGTATCAACTTGGCCAGAGCCTATACTAGCAACGGAGAGCATGCAAGATCATAAACAACACATATATGATAGATCGATAATCAAGTTGACATAGTATTCCATATTCATCGGATCCCAACAAACACAACATGAAGGATTACAAATAGATGATCTTGATCATGATAGGCAGTGATGGCGTGTATTTCACACGTTCGTTGGGCAACCCCAAGAGGAAGGTATGATGCGCACAGCAACAAGTTTTCCCTCAGAAAGAAACCAAGGTTTATCGAACCAGGAGGAGCCAAGAAGCACGTTGAAGGTTGATGGCGGCGGGATGTAGTGCGGCGCAACACCGGATTCCGGCGCCAATGTGGAACCCGCACAACACAACCAAAGTACTTTGCCCCAACGAAACAGTGAGGTTGTCAATCTCACCGGCTTGCTGTAACAAAGGATTAACCGAATTGTGTGGAAGATGATTGTTTGCAGAGAAAACAATAAAAACAAGTATTGCAGCAGATTTGTATTTCAGTATTAAAAGAATGGACCGGGGTCCACAATTCACTAGAGGTGTCTCTCCCATAAGATAAAAGCATGTTGGGTGAACAAATTACAGTCGGGCAATTGACAAATAGAGAGGGCATAACAATGCACATACATGGCATGATAAGTATAATTGGGCATTACGACAAAGTACATAGACCGCCATCCAACTGCATCTATGCCTAAAACGTCCACCTTCAGGTTATCATCCGAACCCCTTCCAGTATTAAGTTGCAAAGCAACAGACAATTGCATTAAGTATGGTGCGTAATGTAATCAACAACTACATCCTCGGACATAGCGCTAATGTTTTATCCCTAGTGGCAACAAGACAACACAACCTTAGAACTTTTCGTCACCGTCCCGGTGTCAATGCGTGCATGAACCCACTATCGAGCATAAATACTCCCTCTTGGAGTTAAAAGCAAAAACTTGGCCGGAGCCTCTACTAGTAACGGAGAGCATGCAAGATCATAAACAACACATATGTAATAACTTGATAATTAACATAACATGGTATTCTCTATCCATCGGATCCCGACAAACACAACATAGAGTATTACGGATAGATGATCTTGATCATGTTAGGCAGCTCACAAGATCCAACAATGAAGCACAATGAGGAGAAGACAACCATCTAGCTACCGCTATGGACCCATAGTCCAGAGGTGAACTACTCACTCATCACTCCGGAGGCGACCATGGCGGTGTAGAGTCCTCCGGAGATGAATCCCCTCTCCGGCAGGGTGCCGGAGGAGATCTCCGTAATCCCCGAGATGGGATCGGCGGCGGCGGCGTCTCGCAAGGTTTTCCGTATCGTGGTTTTTCGCATCGTGGGTTTCGCGACGGAGGGTTTAAGTAGGCGGAAGGGCAGAGTCGGGGGGCTGACGAGGGGCCCACACCACAGGGCGGCGTGGGCCCCCCCTTGGCCGCGCCGCCATGAAGTTTGGCCACCTCGTGGCCCCACTTCATATGCTCTTCGGTCTTCTGGAAGGTTCGTGGCGAAATAGGCCCCTGGGTCTTCGTTTCGTCCAATTCCGAGAATATTTCGTTACTAGGATTTCCGAAACCAAAAACAGCTAGAAACAAAGAATCGGCACTTCGCATCTTGTTAATAGGTTAGTTCCGTAAAATGCACGAATATGACATAAAGTGTGCATAAAACATGTAGGTATCATCAATAATATGGCATAGAACATAAGAAATTATCGATACGTCGGAGACGTATCAAGCATCCCTAAGCTTAGTTCTCGCTCGTCCCGAGCAGGTAAAACGATAACAAAGATAATTTCTGAAGTGATATGCCATCATAACCTTGATCATACTATTTGTAAACATATGTAGTGGATGCAGCGATCAAAACAATGGTAATGACATGAGTAAACAACTGAATCATAAAGCAAAGACTTTTCATGAATAGTACTTCAAGACAAGTATTAATAAGTCTTGCATAAGAGTTAACTCATAAAGCAATAAATCAAAGTAAAGGTATTGAAGCAACACAAAGGAAGATTAAGTTTCAGCGGTTGCTTTCAACTTGTAACATGTATATCTCATGGATAATTGTCAACATAGAGTAATATAACAAGTAAAATATGCAAGTATGTAGGAATCAATGCACAGCTCACACAAGTGTTTGCTTCTTGAGGTGGAGAGAGATAGGTGAACTGACTCAACATAAAAGTAAAAAAGAATGGTCCTTCAAAGAGGAAAGCATCGATTGCTATATTTGTGCTAGAGCTTTTATTTTGAAAACATGAAACAATTTTGTCAACGGTAGTAATAAAGCATATGAGTTATGTAAATTATATCTTACAAGCTGCAAGTCTCATGCATAGTATACTAATAGTGCCCGCACCTTGTCCTAATTAGCTTGGACTACCGGATCTTTGCAATGCACATGTTTTAACCAAGTGTCACAATGGGGTACCTCCATGCCGCCTGTACAAAGGTCTAAGGAGAAAGCTCGCATTTTGGATTTCTCGCTTTTGATTATTCTCAACTTAGACATCCATACCGGGACAACATGGACAACGAGATAATGGACTCCTCTTAAATGCATAAGCATGTGACAACAATTATTATTCTCATACGAGATTGAGGATATATGTCCAAAACTGAAACTTCCACCATGAATCATGGCTTTAGTTAGCGGCCCAATGTTCTTCTCTAACAATATGCATGCTCCAACCATAAAGGTGGTAGATCTCTCTTACTTCAGACAAGACGGACATGCATAGCAACTCACATGATATTCA
>NC_061508.1:206166194-206181935 GCF_022539505.1 Lolium rigidum
TTGTTTACTCATGTCATTACCATTGTTTTGATCGCTGCATTCATTACATATGTTTATAGTATGATCAAGGTTATGATGGCATGTCACTTCAGAAATTATCTTTGTTATCGTTTTACCTGCTCGGGACGAGCAGAACTAAGCTTGGGGATGCTGATACGTCTCCGACGTATCGATAATTTCTTATGTTCCATGCCACATTATTGATGATATCTACATGTTTTATGCACACTTTATGTCATATTCGTGCATTTTCGGAACTAACCTATTAACAAGATGCCGAAGTGCCAGTTCCTGTTTTCTGCTGTTTTTGGTTTCAGAAATCCTAGTAACGAAATATTCTCGGAATTGGAGGAAATCAACGCCCAGGTTCCTATTTTGCCCGGAAGCATCCAGAACACCCGAGAGTCGCCAGAGTGGACCCACAGGGGGGCCAGATGATAGGCCGGCGCGGCCCAGGCCCTGGCCGCGCCGCCTTATGGTGTCGTCGCCCCTTCGACCTTCTGACGCCGCCTCTTCGCCTATATAAAGGTCCCAGACCTAAAACCTCGAGACGAAAAAGCCACGGTACGAGAAACCTTCCGGAGCCGCCGCCATCGCGAAGCCAAGATCCGGGGGACAGGAGTCTCTGTTCCGGCACGCCGCCGGGACGGGGAAGTGCCCACTGAAGGCTTCTCCATCGACACCACCGCCATCTTCATCAACGCTGCTGTCTCCCATGAGGAGGGAGTAGTTCTCCATCGAGGCTCGGGGCTGTATCGGTAGCTATGTGGTTAATCTCTCTCCTATGTACTTCAATACAATGATCTCATGAGATGCTTTACATGATTGAGATCCATATGATGAGCTTTGTATCGCTACTAGTTGTGTGCTACTCATGTGATGTTATTAAAGTAGTCTATTCCTCCTGCATGGTGTAAAGGTGACTAGTGTGTGCACCGTGTGGTTCTTGTCGTAGGCTATGATCATGATCTCTTGTAGATTGTGGAGTTAATTATCATTATGATAGTATTGATGTGATCTATTCCTCCTTCATAGTGTAATGTGGACGGTGTGTGCACTATGTTAGTTCTTGGTTTATTTTGCAATAATCTATTATGCTCTAAGGTTATTTAAATATGAACATTGAATTGTGGAGCTTGTTAACTCCGGCATTGAGGGTTCGTGTAATCCTACGCAATGTGTTCATCATCCAACAAAAGAGTGTATGTAGCACATATGAGAAAGAGTAATTTATTATGCGATCAATGTTGAGAGTGTCCACTAGTGAAAGTGTAATCCCTAGGCCTTGTTCCTAAATACTGCTATCGCTGCTTGTTTACTGTTTTACTGCGTTACTACTGCTGTGTTACTACTGCTTGTTTACTGTCCTGGGCAAAGCACTTTTCTGGTGCCGTTGCCACTGCTCATACTTATTCATACCACCTGTATTTCACTATCTCTTCGCCGAACTAGTGCACCTATTAGGTGTGTTGGGGACACAAGAGACTTCTTGCTTTGTGGTTGCAGGGTTGCATGAGAGGGATATCTTTGACCTCTTCCTCCCTGAGTTCGATAAACCTTGGGTGATCCACTTAAGGGAAACTTGCTGCTGTTCTACAAACCTCTGCTCTTGGAGACCCAACACTGTCTACAAGAATAGAAGCACACGTAGACATCAACTTGTTGTTTCTTTGCTTCCTTTGCAACGTCAAATTCATCTGATCCTGCGCTCCGATTATCGGCTGGTGGCTTCGTGTGGTCTGCAATGGCGTCGAGTGCGTTGAGTTCTTCCTTAACCTCAAACTTTGAGGCGATCTTCTGGAAATCCCTATCACAGCTGTCTGAACGGGAAAAGCTTCCATGGATAGTTATTGCTGTCCCATTATTGCCTGGCATCTTCAACTTCAGGTACGCGTTATGAGGTACTGCCACGAATTTAGCAAACGCTGGTCTGCCGAGGATGGCGTGATATTGAGATTCCCAATCAACCACTTCAAAATCAATTTTCTCCTTCCTGAAGTTGCTAGGTGTGCCGAAAACTACATCCAGTGATATTTTTCCAAAGGAGTAAGCGGGTCGGGTCGGTATGATGCCGTGGAATCCTGTGTCAGACTCCCTTAGCATGTCAACTGTTAGGCCCATTGCTTTCATTGTGTTGGCGAACAACAGATTCAGACCGCTCCCTCCATCCATGAATACCTTGCTCATGTTGTATCCTCCTATCTGTGCTTCAAGGACCAGGGCAGCGTGACCAGGCCTTGGAACGGCCTTCAGGTGATCCGTCGTGCTGAAGGATATACTTTGGTCTGACCAGTCGATATATTCGGGTGCGTCGACCATCGCGACTTCTGCATACTTCACCTCTCGTGAAAACTTCTTGACTTCTTTCTTTGAAAAACTGGTTTTATGAATCATGTTAACCTGTCCGCGAGACTCCGGAAACACTTCGGCTGGCACGTACTTGTCTACTCCTTCTGTTATGTATGGTTCTGGTGGGTAATCGTAGGGTGCCGCTCACCTTTCCATCGAGTAAGCCCTTGCTGCGGCTTCGGCCCTAAGATCGTCGCAGAGCTGCCGAATCTCGAGGAACTGCCAACAGTTTTTGAGCAGATGGCTGGATTTCACGAGGTTATCCCTTGGTTCAATGTAAGAGTGCATGTAACATGGTGTTTCGAGTTGCTCTGTAGCCGATAGTTAAGGTGAGCGAAGGCGATTCTTGCTTGGCTGCACGTTGTGATATCCTCGTTCGTACTGTCTGGGGCGAGTCGCAATTTGCTCCACTTCTTCGCGGCGTGAGTCCCTTCGTCTTTTCCTTTGATCCTCTATGGCGTCGAAACCGGTTCGGCTGCCCTCTCCCGTACTCCTAGGCAGGACTGTCAAAGCTGCTGCTGGCACGGCGCCTTCTGGAACCGAAGTTCTTAGACTTGACGTGTTTGAACTAGGGAGGCGAAGAAACCCTCTGGAATCGATGATGAAGTGAACACCACCAAAAGTAGTATCCATCTTGCCGCGCGACTCTGTGGAGATCGGGTGCGATGCCTCGGCGTGCGGCACGAACTCAAAGGATCCGCAACGGACAGAATCGCTCAGATCTGACGGCGTTGGTGACTCCAGTACGAACGCCGCAGATGTAACTAGAACTGTCGATGACTTGCCTTGTGCCGACAGGGTCCCCACAGACGGCGCCAATTGTCGAGGGTACTCCTCGGCAATGCCATCTGTTAGGGGCTTCGGGTAGATGGAATCCTGTAGGCTGACACGAGACATCGGTTATCAAACAAGCGGGGAAAGCGATTTACCCAGGTTCGGGGCCCTCGCTGAGGTAAAACCCTTACGTCATGCCTGTCTGATCTTGATTATGAAAATATCGGGTTAAAATGGGGTGCCGAAGGTTTCGGCTGTGATCTCGTCGAGAGGTTAAGTGCTATGAAGCCCTAGCTCTAGACTTCTGGTGGCTAAAGTTGCTAAGATTGCGCACGTGTCCCTCGGCAGCCCCTCTCCTGGCCCTTATATAGGGGGCCAGGTCTCGAGAGATCTGTCCGGGTACGACTAGGTTACAATGGACCCTACTTCTAGACTTTCCTTGTATCCTTCACTTCTTTGTCTTGTTCTTCAAGGAATCTTCTTCGGCACTGATGTAGCGGGCCACCTTGCCATCAGGTGTCTTAATGGGCCTCTAGTAGGGTCGTACAGGATAGGGCAATAACAGTTACCCGAAGGCTAATGCCCACGTCATCGGCATGACAAAAATGTGTGGGGGTCGCATGTCAGAGCCTGCTGGGACCCATCTCTAACGGTTTTGGTGGGACCGGCATACCAGGGATCTGGGGGGCGCAGGTCAGAGCCAGGTGGGACCCACATATGATACTCCCTCCATTCCTTTATATAGTGCCTATAGATTTTTGGCATTTGTTTCAGAATATAAGGTTGTAGCTTAGTTTTTTTTCAATTACCCCCTCCCCGTTCAGCTCCCAAATCGTTCAGCTCCCAAAATTGTTATGTTAAGTTAGGAAGATATGGATTTCCCAAATTTTATGTTGATCTCAAATCGTTTAGCTAGGGGTTTTGTGTAAAAAATACTCTTGCGCTAATTTCCGTGCCAAAAAACAATAGGCACTATAGAATGGAACAGAGGGAGTAGTTTTTACTGGGTCCGGCATGCCAGAGATCTGTGGGGTCCGCATGTCAGAGCCTGGTGAGACCCACGACTGACAGTTTCTGGTGGGTCCGGCAAGCCAGAGATCTGTGGGGTCCGCATGTCAGATCCTGGTGGGTCCCAGCATGCCCGAGCTTGGTGGGCCAAACATGTCAGAGTGTGGACCCAATATGTCAGAACCTGTGGGCCCATATGTCAGAGCTTGGTGGGTCCCTCGTCCCGCCCGCGTCGGGCCCACATGTAGCCATGGGACCTACTGGATTCACTATGTGTCCCACCTGTCAGCTACACGTCGTGGTGTCCTTGGGCCAGATTGGCTGACTAAAGGCACAAGGCCAATTTATTCAGGTCGAAACAAGACACGAAGAGGAAATTACTGGGCCAAAGGCCAATTTATTCAGGTCGAAACAAGACACACAGAGGAAATTACTAGGCCCAAGGCCTATTAAGGTTGAAACCAGACACCTTGAGGAAATTACTAGGCCTAAATAACTAAGGAAAATTGGGTTACACAATCAGGTTTGAGGACAACATATGGTGGCCTGTCTAGCGTGAACACAAAGTTGGTTCTCTAGTTTGCCCTCCTCGGCAGCGGACAACTAAGGTAACGTAAAAAATAAAAAATAAAAACATTAGGAGTAAGGGAAAAACGACTAACTAATAATTGCTGCCAGGCATAGTACATATACTTAACACACCACGTGAATTAGGGGCAGCAGGTTCATTAAGACCTACGATTGCTTACATCAACACCAACGCCTAGTTCCATGTACACTCAACATATAAACAAAATATGAACCTCGTATCAAGGGCATCCATGGGTCCCCTACATACTAATGACATCAGGGGAATACACCATATCCCTTATCAAAAGACAATGAAGTTCAACTATGCACACCATAACCATAACTAACAGCATGCAGGATGCATACGGAGCTGGACACCTAGGAGTGGCAAGAACATAAGTATGGAACTAAAGTGGACGACTCAGCCTTGTAGATCTTCACTTGGAGGCCGCTGTACTTCAGGCTGAACACTAATATGTCATTGAGCTGCAGGCCATGACTCACGACAAAGCTATGCCAGCCCCAGGACAACACCATTTGCCCGTCCAACTCCGTGACTGGAACCCAATCCTCACAGGATCAATTTGCGGACACGCAAATAGAAGTTGGCAGACGGAACCTCAGGAAGACCTTCAGCACACTCCGAAAATAAGGCGGGATGACAACAATTCCCAAATCATCCAAGTCTAGTTGGACATAGAAGCGATGCAGCTAGCGTTTCCCCTTTCGACACGCACAAATTGTGAGGCACTCCATCGGGACTACTGAGAAGAGCCACGGCCTCCTTCCTGCCCTGAATGAAGGGCTTCACTGCCCACACATTCGTGGGGAGCAGATCAGACTCAGATTGTGGTTGGGAGCCCTGACACACCATGTCGCACTTGGTCATATGCATCATCTAGTCAAGAAAAGAGGCATTAATATTATTGATAGACGTATATATCTTTATAGCAAACTGTGATCACATATAATTTAAATCAAAGAGCATATATATGTAATGTACTGTGTATAGTGTGTTATCAAGGCATTGCACGAGATCAAAGCATGTCACAATGTAACCATCTTTTATTTTTATTTTTTGAACAATCACTTGTATTCATTAATTGAGCTCAATAGTGCTCATACACCTCATAGCCATATATGTTCCACCACAGCAAAATATGCATGTAATAAAATATCTACGAAGAAATATGTATTGTGGAACAATGTCAGGTTGCACCTGGCATGATGCATGTCATGCCTTGAACAATGATCCACATATATGCACCAACAAACCCTAACCCGTAATATATCGATCCCATCCTCCCATGAGACGTAATGTCAGGTTTATTGGTTTTGCTTCTTCCCTTTAATCCCTATGGCCTAGCTGGCTAGCTCTCCATTTTTTCCTGCTTGTCAAATCCAGCCTAGATGGAAGCAAATTGCAGCTCCATTTTCAGATGGTAGTGGTGCTCAAATGGTGGCCATAGCCCTTGCTGCCACCCGCCGCCGTGGATATTGCCAACGGAGCATCAAATCAAGGAAGATATTTAAGAAATTAAGTTATGGGATGTTTAATCCTCTTGATATGGAGTTGATCTGAAACTAGAAAATCACCTGAGGTTGTTGGATTTCCTCATCGTGAAAATTCATTGACAGCCGGGCCCCTCGCCTATATATATAGGTTGTTGGATTTCCTCATCGTGAAAATTCATTGACAGCCACGGCTCTTCTCACTGACCGTGAAAATTCAAAATCATTTTCTAGAACGCGCTTGTACACTCAATAAAGATAGAGGAACGGGTTGCGGCTCTTCTCACGTGCCCCAAATAAGTACGTCTGGTCTAATCGATGTCTTGCCTTGCACGCCGCCTGCGCGCATCCTTGTCTTCCCGATGAAATTCTCGGTCCAAAAAATATGATTTATTTTGTTATTTTTAACCGGTTCCAAATGGTACATGATTTGTTTTCTAGGGAGTAGTTTGTGCAACGAAGATAGCACTAATTAATAGTAAGTGGTTTGTGCAAAATATCACGTTCCAAATCCAGGTATGATTTAACTGGACATGGGAGCACATGATTTCGGGAGCCAAAAACACTTTCCGTGACTATATGACAATTCTAATCTTGCAGTATTCCGAGTTAGTCTAAATTAAGGTTGACAGGACAACTTATATATAATCATCCAGAGAGAAACAATGTGGATGTATGTACACCAAAAGAGGTTCAAAAAGGCCAAAGAATTGATTCAACACATAGTAGGGAACCGGTTCATGCACTCTGATGACAATAAAAGCGAACCAACTTCATGGTCCGCTTCTTTGCAAATACTTGGCACAAATGTGAGAGAGAAACGCTGGAGTGAGTACAAAATAGTATGCATCTGTGGAGCCCACAGACGATATATTCTTGGGTTTTTTGTTCTCGTGCCCCTGGTTCGTTAGTTGTACTCAGTTTTCCCCAGCCTCTTAACTTTTCCTCAGTTTTCCCCTCCCTCTAGTTTGAAACCCCTTGCAGATGCTCGGACGGGAGGGTTGCCGTCTGGTCAGAGGCCTTCCGTTACCGGTGACGGCTAGGGAGCCGCGGTGGTTTTTACTTGACCGTTGCTTTCGAAATGTGTTGACTGTTGACTGGAAGAGCTGACCCAAAGCTTTCCCCTCCGCCCGAGACTGGAGGAGCTCACACACCGCCCCTCCGCCGCCACGCCATCCTGCCCACCTACCTTATGGCGTCGTCCGCCGCCGAGCCGGCCCCGCCCCCACCACCACCCCCGGGAGGTGGAGAGGGCTCCGCCTCCACCAGATCTGGATCTACCCCTGTCCTCTTTGTATTTTCGTCTGGTGTGCCGCCTATTCCCGTCAGCCGCGGAGAAGATTGGGAATCAGAGGGATCTAATGCATGGATTCCATTTGGGTAAGCATCGTCTGCCTATGTGAATTAACAGTAGGCAGTTTTTGAGCGCCAATTGTTGTTGCTCAACTAACTTCGTTGCTTTTCGAATAGGATGGATCCAGCGCTGGCTTTTCGGCTGGTGGTTAGGCTGGATTCTAGCTTTACGCGTGATTCTAAACGCTATAAGAATGGGTTTTACTTCCCTGCGGTGGTTTCAACCACCATCTCGTTGAGGGATTTCAAAGCTAACATCTACGATAAGTATACCTGGAGCTCTTTCGATGCAGTTCATTTCGAATATTTCAAAAGCCCGGAGCGAAGATTTGTTCCACTAATTTCCGAAGACGATCTGGGAATTCTTTTTTGCTTTGAATGCTTCTTGCCGGTTCGGTAAAATTCGTATCCATGTGGACAGGGGCCAGGCATCATCTGGTGCTGGGGCATCATCCGGTGGTCGGGCATTGATGACCCACAAGTATAGGGGATCGCAACAGTCTTCGAGGGAAGTAAAACCCAATTTATTGATTCGACACAAGGGGAGCCAAAGAATATTTGTAAGCCTTAACACCGGAGTTGTCAATTCAGCTGCACCTGGAAACAGACTTGCTCGCAAGAGTTTATCAATAGCAACAGTTTTATAGCAGTAGCAGTAGTGAAATATAAGCAACAGTGTAACAAAGACAGCAGTAGTGATTATAGTAAACAACAGGATTAAAATATTGTAGGCATGGGGATGGATGAACGGGCGCTGCATGGATAAGATAACTCATGTAATAATCAAGGCAAGGAATTTGTAGATAATAATAAAACAGTATCCAAGTACTAAATAACCATAGGCATGCGTTCCATATATAGTCGTACGTGCTCGCAATGAGAAACTTGCACAACATCTTTTGTCCTACCAGCCGGTGGCAGCCGGGCCTCTAGGGAAACTACTGGTAATTAAGGTACTCCTTTTAATAGAGTACCGGAGCAAAGTATTAACACTCTGTGAACACATGTGATCCTCATACCACATCCTTCCCCTCCGGTTGTCCCAATTTCTGTCACTTTGGGGCCTCGTGTTCCGGACAGCAATATGTGTATACAACTTGCAGGTAAGATCATAAAACAATGAATATCATCATGAATCAATAACATGTTCAGATCTAAAATCATGGCACGCGGGCCCTAGTGACAAGCATTAAGCATAACAAGTTGCAACAATATCATAAAAGTACCAACAACGGACACTAGGCACTATACCCTAACAATCTTATGGCTATTACATGAACATTCTCATCCAATCCATACCATCCCCTTCAGCCTACAGCGAGGGATTTACTCACACATGGATGGGGGAAACATGGATGGTCGATGGAGAGGCGTCGGTGGTGATGATGGCGATGATCTCCTCCAATCCCCGTCCCGGCAGGTGCCGAATGGAGTTTCGATCCCGAGATTGGGTTTCGCGATGGCGGCGGAGTTCTGGATGTCTTCTGGCAAATTGGTCGAACCCCCGTGCGTTTTTAGGTCAAGGGCTTTAAGTAGTCCAGAGGGGAGCGTCGGGGGCTGGCCGAGGCGGCGTCACCATATGGCGGCGCGGCCCAGGGCCCCACCGCGCCGCCACGTGGTGTGCGCGCCTCGTGGCCCCCCTCCGTCTCGTCTTCTGGCTCCGCAAGTCTTCTGTGAAAATAGGCCCATTGAAATTATTTCCGGCGATTTTCCTGAAAGTTGATTTTCTGCAAAAAAATAAGACACCAGGGCAATTCTGCTGAAAACAGAGTTAGTCCGTGTTAGTTGTATCCAAAATACACAAATTAGAGGCAAAACAATAGCAAAAGTGTTCGGGAAAGTAGATACGTTTTGGATGTATCAACTCCCCAAGCTTAGCTTATTGCTTGTCCTCAAGCAATTGAGTTAACAATCGAGTGCGATAAAAGAACTTTCACGAACACATTTGCTCATATGATGTAAATATTCTCATTATATGGACGAGTACTTAGGCAATTCATGATAAGATAAATGCAAATAAAGTCATCTAATAGTTATGTCAATCATGAAAAAGATACCAACAAACTAATAATAAGCATCATGAAACATATCTATCAGCAGGATTGCAATGCTCATAAAAAGATATGATAAAGTGGTATCTCGCTTGCCCGTATTTGTACAACAGAAACATAAATGCCTGGCACCTCCGAATTTCATGGAAAGACTAGAAGTAAAGATTATCAAAGATAAAAGCATCAAAGTTATACCACAGTTAACCATATTCTGGGACAAACATATTACACTAAGAATGACAATTATGCTCTCAAGAAGGTGCTCAAAGAAAGGATGGTGACTCAACGTAAAAGTAAAAGATTGACCCTTCGCGAGAGGAAGCAGGGATTAACATGTGCTAGAGCTTTTCATTTTTAAAACAGAAGTAAAATTGTTTTGAGAGGTGTTTGTTGTTGTCAACGAATGGTAGTGGGCACTCTAACTACCTCGTCAACCAGAATTTCAAGAGCGGCTCCCATGAAGGATGTTATCTCTACCAGCAAGGTAAATCATCCCTCTTCTCTTTTGTTTACACATGTATTTTAGTTTCATTATGGATGACACTCCTCCCAACCTTTTCTTTCACAAGCCATGGCTAACTGAATCCTCGGGTGCCTTCCAACATTCACATACCATGGAGGAGTATCTATTTGCAAATTAAATTGCTTACTGATAAATCAGGGCAAAACATGTGAAGAGAATTATCAACGAAAGTTAATTAATTGGGGTTGGGCACCCCGTTGCCAGCTCTTTTTGCAAAATTATTGGATAAGCGGATATGCCACTAGTCCATTGGTGAAAGTCTATCAGGAGTAAATGACAAGGTTGAAAGATGAAACACCACATACTTCCTCATGAGCTACAAAACATTGACACAAATTGAGAAGTACTTTGAAGGTTTCAAAGGTAGCACATGAAAATTTACTTGGAATGGTTTGAAATGCCATGCATAGGTATTTATGGTGGACACTTTGGAATAACTTGGTTTTCAGGGGTTCGGAAGCACGAGCAGCATTCCCGCTCAGTACAAGTGAAGGCTAGCAATAGACTGGGAAGCGACAATCAAGAGAGCGATAACTGTCATAATCATGCTTGCGACAAAATAAAATTAACGGAGGCATAAAAGTGATACAAGAACTCTGAAGCAACTAAATCATCGAGGCTTAATTGACTTTTGTTTCTCAGTCATATGCATGCGTGAGCATATGCCAAGTCAATTCATGATGTTTTCGATTTGGAGACAAGAACAAAAGGAAACAAGCAAACAAAGTAAAATCTTTTTGGATTTTCTTATAGCAAACCATCGATAGCAAATAAAGCAAAATAGGAACAAGAAACCAAAATAAGCAAATGGTAAAGAGAAACAATAGAAATATTTTTGGTCTTTTTGTGTTTTAGGAAAGAAACAAAGCAAAAAACAAGAAGATGAAAACTAAAAGAGTCACATAAACACAAAGCAGCAGAAATTCGTCAAACTTGACAGAAGTACAGTAATCGATTTTTACGAAAATCTTCCGCTGATCAGCTCGAAAAGTTCTCAACTAATGAAAGTTAGATAATAACCTGGGGAACATGCACAAAAATTGGCTTCGTAAAATAACATTTTGGCTGTTTTTGAGAATTTTTTTGGTATCATTCCAGAATCTGTTTTCGAACAGCACTTCCCCAAATATCATCTCCCTCTTATTAGAAACCACCTTAAGAAGCTAAACAAGTATGTACAAGTATCCAGCAATTATAATATGCAATGAATGAGTGATGCCGGTATACCTCCCCCCCAAGCTTAGGCTTTTCGCCTAAGTGGAGATCAATCCCAGCGAGGGT
This sequence comes from Lolium rigidum, assembly GCF_022539505.1. Lineage (NCBI taxonomy): Eukaryota > Viridiplantae > Streptophyta > Magnoliopsida > Poales > Poaceae > Lolium > Lolium rigidum. Next base: position 206,177,616 of record NC_061508.1, read on the forward strand.
CAGGGTTCCACGCCGGTGGATCGTACATGGTGTAGTCATAATAAGGTCCCTGTGCAGAAGAAAAAGGGTGAAGGCTCCACATTCCCAAAATGTTGATGTGAAGAGCTCGCTGCATCGGATGACAAGTCGAGGTGTTCCTCGGCCTCGTCCGCGCTGTCCCCTGCATGATGGCCATCCCCCTCTATGTATGCATTTAGTTCCTCTTCCGTGACCGACCAATTTTTCCTGGAGGCAAGGTTAAACAAAGCAGGTGCAGGCAATCCTACTAGTTTTTCAGTTCTTTTAGTTGTTCTCCAATTTTTCTTGTCAAATGTTATCTCATAAGACAGGTTACTCAGATTAGATCGGTTAGAAACAAAGTGATGTTTTATCATTGAAACAATATCGAGTTTCTCTACAGAAAGCTGAACATCAAGAGGGTGAGGTTCTACACCATGCATAGCTAATAAACGAGAGGCGATGAGACCTCCACAAATTCCTCCCTTCCCACGGTTAGTAGCAAGTCTAAAGGCTATCAAAGCACCCAAATTATAAGTCCTATCATGTTGCAATGCAGCAGCTAGGAAAGCCAAATCCTGGATAGATAACTTATTTGCATTCTGTCTAGCAAGAACGCACTTGGTGATGAAATAAGCAAAGTAGCGAATAGCTGGGAGTTGAATGCTACGAATTTTACCACTCTCTTCTGAGAAGCTTCTCCCTTGACAGATCAACTTGTATAGACTTAAGAGTTCCTGCGGCAACCCCCTAATCTTCTCACAAGATCCCCATTGTGGTACTCTAATAGCTGCACAAAAATCAGCAAAAGGCAAGTCGATGGTTTTATTATAAATTTTATATCGAACCATGGGGTTAGGTTGGGACCAATATAATTCAAAATCCTGCACCACCGACATGGTTAGTTTTGCATATTGGTAAGATTCACCAACAACAAAACTTTCCAACCCTGCATTGGAAATCAGATTTTGAACATCTTGCAAAATTCCTGCACTCCTCATAAAATCAGTGCATGGGTAGTACGAGGGGTATACTCCCTCTTCGCGGTGAACTCTCATAACTTGTTGCACCTCCAATTCTTGTTGGTTGAGTTGGTGCCTATTCCACTCCATTTTCTGAAATTTTTCAACAAACATTATAAAAGTTGATTTGTAGACATATCATTGAGGGAAACTACTATTGGAACTTGGTAGAGTACTAATCATGCATCAAAACTAATTTTTACAACTTAGAACAAGCATGCAAGCTCAATTAACATGTTACCTACAGCAGCAAAATATTCAAGATATACTCAACCAAACAAAAGTCTATCTTATATTTACTAATTGGAGGCACCATACAAGACACCACATTAATCCACATCATTAGAATAATTAAGACAATTAGATCTAAAATTAGTGGCTAGGATTATATCTTGTCAAAAAGTTATTCTATATAATGTCACATCGTATGTTACATAGACACGTTTGATTAGTTGTAGCACGTAACCTGGGAACCTAATATAGAGATAGTTTCGTGTCACGTACGGCCATCTCAAAGGAACAGTTCTAATATTTAATCACTACAAGGTTAAAAAGATGGCCAGTCGTGTCTCTCTTTCTCCTCCATATATGCAACAACTCTCACGTTGTGCCCGGTGATATCTCCGTATCAAGCTGGTTTCTTACGACTAGAGCCTCTCAGGTTGACTCCATCCCAGCGGAAAGATTGCAAATCAATCTGCCATCGCATCGCCTCGCCTTGGTAACCACTTCTCAGCTCTGTATTGAGTTTTACGCATCTGTGTGACATACCCAACGCAATAATTAGATTGAGATGATGAGATCGATAATCTGCCATCGCAGTTCCTGGGTAACCACTTCTCAGCAATTGATTTCTGCAGATCTCTGTATAAACTAGCCAGAGCAGCCACAGGTCAATGGATGCAAGTAATGAGATTGAGATGATGAGATCGATATGCCCTAGCAAATACAACAAGGATACCACCGGTATTGCTATTATTTTCCACCGCCTAGCGCCCGCTGTCGAGCTAAATATGTGAGTTTTCTGTCCATATATACTCTACCGATGCTGGGGCTAATTAATGATCCTTGCACCTAGGTAGAGCGAAAAAAATTCTGTAGTTTAGACTTATACAGTTTGTTTCATGGATCTAATTAAATAAACATATATATATAGAATTTGGTCCCCTAAAGTGTATCTAATTAGCAACTACTACCTTTTTTTCCAAATTAATCAGCTCGGATTAGTCTAGATTTGCATTTATCTAAACCTTAAAATATGTCTAAAACTCTAAATACATGTTAATCTAGAAAAAATCGTCTCAATTAATTTGGAACGGGGAAGTATTATATGTAAACAATGGATCATGAATTCACTTCTCTGTACCACAGATGTGCAACGTAGTGGTCATGCATGCACGTACAACATTAATAGCCCCATGCAGCCGCTCTCTCCTGATACGTACACGTACAAGCACATGAGTGACTTCTCTGCTACCAGCCTTTAAGGATAATTTGTCTCCATCTGTAAATCACTATTTTTGTCAAAATCGTAAGTAATATCAATCAGGGAAAGAGTAGCAAAGACTATGGGATTTAATATTGATTACTAATGGTGGATTGGTTAGTCTTGATATGATCCTTATTTATCAGGAGGGTATAAGGGCTCTCTTTGCAATTACATCTTCACTTATTTTCAATGATTTTGTTACAGTGTCCATGCTAATGATAGAGAAACCTGACATCTAACAGGGGTAGTTATATATGGAAGAGAGGAACAAAGAAAAAGCAACGGGAGGGAATGGTGATCCACACAGGTCGTAGGGACCGTGCTTTCCACAATACTTTTATGCTAGATGATTGTCTTCTTTCATGTAAGTCTCAAAAGGTTTTTTTTTTTACAATTGCATGATATATTTTCGTGAGAGAGAAAATAATTTGTCTCTATAGGGAGAGACTATGAATTTGAGTATTGTAGAAAAAAAAGTTGATAGTCAGAGACAACTAAAATAATTATCACCGACCATGGAAGTACTGTTGGCATCCAAGTACGAGAGACAGTGGGCAAGAACCTAAGCATCATCATGTGCGCTATATTCATCCACGTCGGCGTCATGATGGTCCAGAATGTGAATAACATTAGCGGCCGTCGCTCAACAACCTCAAGATTGTGTTGGCAGCGTGCACATCGGATTTGCAACGATTTGCGAGGTCGACCTGACCAGCATGCAGTCACATCCTCAGCAGGACCTTGGTCCTCCGTTTTAGTCTCATGGCTGAAGCCGACGCTAGAGATTGAAGCCGCCGCCGCAGGAAGAATAGCGTTGGCCACAACCAAAAGACCTGATGGGGAGCCGTCGCTAGATCGATGCTGGGGAAGCACGAGCACGTGCATGACTGGGTGGAAGCGATTGGCAACATGCAAGCCTCCACGATCTTGCCGACTCTGTTCTACATCTCCCTGCACTCCAACGTCGTCCAAATCGAACGTTGATATTGGGGCACCTCAAAGATGAGAAGTCCTGGGTACTATGGAGAAATGATTCTTCATTATTTTTTCCGTGAAGAAGTGAGGGATATGAATACAAGAAATTGATGCATGTACATACCATCGACACACATGTAGATAATAACAAATAAACATGTGCTAGCAACGGTGCGACTGTACATTGTGTCCATGTTAGATGTAAATAGCATGGACATTTAGTGTAATAGTTTTTTAACCCAAATAAAACATGCATGCACATGTATATGTACTCACACATATTGAAATATCGTGTAATAGGAAATGCACCATATTTCTTAAGGACACTAAATATGAGTGTCCGTGGCCTTAAATATTAACATGAACTCAAAATATGTAAGTGGGCTATTCAAAGCTGAATAAAAGGCATGTGTACATCGCACAAGTTATACTGAATTAAACAAGTCATACAGATACGGAATACACCAATTTCAAAGATTTGAGAACAACAAAGTCGCCAAAGACACATCCATATGAACTGAATAGATATTACATAAAATGGATTTAACTTACAAAATCCAAGACAATAGCATAAGAGAAAAAAATTAACTAGCCTGTGCAGGGGCACAGGTTGATGACTAGTTTGGATAATCGGAGGAGTCACATACCGGAGAGCAAATGTGCCAAATTTCAGACAAAAATCTGGGATGAGCAAAGAGATCGAGAAATCTTGAGCTCTTGAGCAGAAACGCGAGTGAGAGAAAGTGAGTACGAGTTTTTTCGGGAGAGAGAGTAGAATGGGAGGAAGAGATGAGTTAGTGGGGCAAGGAGGGGCCCACACCACAGGTGGCGCCGCCC
>NC_061508.1:206182035-206192094 GCF_022539505.1 Lolium rigidum
AAGGAGGGGGCGCTCCACCCCGTGGTGAGGGCCCCACCTGGCCCTCCACTCACTCATCCACCTACCACTCCACTCTCTTTCACGGGAAAACACACCACCATTGTTCAAACCCGAGTTTCTTGCTGTTCTTGTTCGAGATTTTCGATCTCCTTGCTCAGCCCATCTTTGCTGCTGAGATTTGGGGTATTTGTTCTCCGGTATGTGACTCCTCCAATTATCCAAATAGAATTTTGTTTGGTTGAGTATATCTTGAGTATTTTGCTGCTGTAGGTGACATGTTAAGTGAGTTTGCATGCTTGTTCTAAGTTGTAAAAATTAGTTTTGATGCATGTTTAGTACTCTATCAAGTTCCTATAGTAGTTGCCCTCATTTATATGTCTCAAAATCAACTTTTATAATGATTGTTGAAAAATTTCAGAAAAGGAAAATGCATAACCACACCTTTGGAGAAGTGTTCGAGAGGGATACGACAAGAGCGGCAAGGCCTTCAAGGGCAGCCACTCGAGTTAGGCGATGATACGTCCAAAACGTATCTACTTTCCCGAACACTTTTGCTATTGTTTTGCCTCTAATTTGTGTATTTTGGATACAACTAACACGGACTAACGCTGTTTTCAGCAGAATTGCCCTGGTGTCTCGTTTTTGTGAAGAAACTCAACTTTCAGGAAAATCCCCGGGATTAATTCCAATGGGCCTATTTTCATAGAAGAGGGACGGAGCCAGAAGACCACAAGGAGGGGGGCCACGAGGCGCCAACCCCATAAGGCGGCGCGGTGGGCCCTCGGGCCGCGCCGCCCTATGGTGGCGACGCCTCGGGCAGCCCCGTGTGCCCCCTCTCGGACTACTTAATGGCTTCGACCTAAAAACGCACGGGGTTAGACGAAATCGCCAGAAGACATCCAGAATACCGCCGCCATCGCGAAACTCCGTCTCGGGACCAGAAACTCCGTTCTGGCACTCCGCCGGAACGGGGAATTGGAGGAGATCATCGCCATCATCACCACCGACGCCTCTCCATCGACCAGCCATGTTTCCCCATCCATGTGTGAGTAATTCCCCCGCTCGTAGGCTGAAGGGGATGGTAGGGATTGGATGAGATTGGTCATGTAATAGCATAAGATTGCTAGGGCATAGTGCCTAGTATCCGAAATTGGTACTTTTATGATATTGTTGCAACTTGTTATGCTTAATGCTTGTCACTAGGGCCCGAGTGCCATGATCTCAGATCTGAACATGTTATTGTTTCATGATAATATGCATTGTTTTATGATCTTACCTGCAAGTTGTATACACATATTGCTGTCCGGAACCCGAGGCCCCAAAGTGACGAAATTGGGATAACCGGAGGGGAAGGCGGTGATATGAGGATCACATGTGTTCACGGAGTGTTAATGCTTTGCTCCGGTGCTCTATTAAAAGGAGTACCTTAATTTCCAGTAGATTCCCTAGAGGCCCTAGCTGCCACCGGCTGGTAGGACAAAAGATGTTGTGCAAGTTTCTCCTTGCGAGCACGTACGACTATATATGGAACACAAGCCTATGGATTGTTTAGTACTTGGATACCGTTTTATTATTATCTGCAAATGCCCTACCTTGATTGTTACATGACTTCTCTCATCCATGCAGCGCCCGTTCATCCATCCCTATGCCTACGATATTTTAATCCCGTTGTTTACTATAATCACTACCGCTGTCTTTGTTACACCGTCGCTGATATTTCACTACTCGCTATCGCTATAAAACTATTACTACCGATAAACTCTTGCGAGCAAGTCTGTTTCCAGTGTGCAGCTGAATTGACAACTCCGCTGTTAAGGCTTACAAATATTCTTTGGCTCCCCTTGTGTCGAATAAATAAATTGGGTTTCACTTCCCTCGAAGACTGTTGCGATCCCCTATACTTGTGGGTTATCAAGACTATTTTCTGGCGCCGTTGCCGGGAAGCACATCTTTATTTGCAAGTTCACTTGGATTGATATTGTTCGCTGCAAATTCTCCATCATGGGTAAATCTCGCGATACTAAAGTCGCCATATTACCATCCACTACAAGAAATGGTACAACTCTGAGTACCTCTCGCTGCTCTTGATTCACCATCTCGTGATAAGTAAACTTGTTTCACCACCACAAGCTTCAAATGCCGGTACTTCTGCTGAATCTGAAAATTCTTATAATTTTAATGATGCTTCTGCTGTGCTTGATGATAGTGGTTCGTTAGGATCTTTTCTAGATGCTACAATTGCTAGGTCTAAACAAATTGAAAATACTGAAACTCCTAATGAAAATGCTGCTACACCTGTTGATTCACCTGAGTCTGTTGAATACTCTAGTGATGATCTTGATGAAGATTATGTAGAACTTGATGATGATTTCATTGATAAATGCAATGCTACTACTCGGTACAAGTAATATTAAAAAGCTTCTTGCACAACATACTCGTTAGATATAAACTGTCTCCTGATCCTAAATTTGCCACATCTCCTATAAACATTAAGGATAAGGATTATGATTTTTCTCTTGATTTATCTCATATATCTATTGTTGAGAAAACACCTTTTTGTGGTACTGAAAAAGAAAGTGCTGTAGAACACATGATTGAGCTGTCTACTCTGAGTAGCTTGTTTTCTGATGATATTAAGAAGCGTACTTATTTTGTTGCTAAAAAAATTTCCTTTCTCATTAAAGGATGATGCTAAAACTTGGTATAATAGTTTGCCTCCTGATTCTATTGATAGTCCAAGTGATTTGCTTGATGTTTTCTTTCGGAGATACTTTCCTGCTAGCGTTCAACATATTGCTTTGCAGAAAATTTATAGTTTTGACCAGGAAGATGGAGAGAAATTGCCTGAAGCTTGGGCAAGATTTTGCTCTCTTATCAGAGCTCGGCCTGGACATGATTTGGAAAAGCATGATTTACTTGATATATTTTATAGTGGACTAACCATTGAGTCTAGGGCATACCTGGATAGTTGTGCTGGTTGTGTTTTCAGGAAAAGAACTCCGGACGACGCCGAAGAATTATTGGCTAGAATAGGCCGAAATCATGATGATTGGACTACACCCGAACCAACCCCGACACCAATATTGAAGAAGAGGGGTATGATTAAATTAAATGATGAAGATATCAGGGAAGCCAAGAAATCTCTTAAAGAGAAGGGTATTAAATCCGAAGATGTGAAGAATTTACCTCCCATAGAAGATTTATGTAAGATAACTCCCCCTTCATCCATGATTGAGGTACACTCTCTTCAACGCTTTAGTAGGGAAGATATTCCGTACTCAAAACCTCCTGATCAATGCTTAGATGAGTTTGATAATTATATTGTTAAGCAAGATAATTTTAATATGAGAGTAGAGAATCATTTAATGGAAAATTCTCGAGCTATTAGTGAATTGCATGGTATTGTGGAGAGAACCTCCAATGATGTTAAGATGCTTGTTAAACATTTTCATATGGTTCAAACTCAAATTGATGAACTCACTAAAGTGCAAAATGACTTGTTAAAAAATAGTTCTAAAGAAAAACATGCTTATGAAGTAACAACTAGAGGCGTTGTTTCTACTCAGGATCCTCTATATCCTGAGGGGCATCCCAAAAGAGTTGAACAAGATTCTCAACGAACTGAAACTAGTGCTCCTTCTAAGAAAAAGAAAAAGAAACATAAAACTGTTGTAGAATCCTCTGAGCTCGTTAATGATCCTAATAGTATTTCTATTTCGATGCTGAAACCGAAAGTGGTAATGAACATGATAAAGATAATGATAAGAATGATGTTTCTGATAAAGAAGAGGTTGAAGATGAACCTGAAAAGCATGCTAAAAATAAAAAGTATACTAAAGAAGATTTCATTGCTAAGAAACATGGTAATGAAAGAGAACCTTGGGTTCAAAAGCAAATGCCTTTTCCTTTTAAGAAACTAAAATCAAAGGAGGAAGAACACTATAATAAATTTTGTGATTGGATGAAACCTTTGTTCCTGCAAATCCCTTTGACTGATGCTATTAAATTGCCTCCTTATTCAAAGTATATGAAAGATATTGTCTCTAACAAAAGGAAAATTCCTAATGAGGAGATTTCCACTACGCTTGCTAATTACTCTTTCAATGGCAAGGTTCCAAAGAAGCTGGGAGACCCAGGTATACCGACTATCCCTTGTTCCATCAAGAATAATTATGTTAGAACTGCTCTATGTGATTTGGGAGCAGGAGTTAGTGTTATGCCTTTTTCTCTTTACAAGAGACTTTATTTAGATAAGTTCATACCAACTGATATATCTTTGCAAATGGCTGATAAATCTACTGTTGTTCCTGTTGGTATATGTGAGGATGTTCCTGTTCAAGTTGCTAACAATTGCTTAATATTAACTGATTTTGTTGTGTTGGAAATGCCTGAAGATGGTAATATGTCTATTATTCTTGGAAGACCTTTTCTTAACACTGCAGGGGCTGTTATTGATTGCAATAAAGGAAAAGTTACTTTCAATGTTGATGACAAGGAGCATACTGTTTATTTTCCCAAGAGGATTGATAAAGTATATGGAGTTAATACAATTTCTAATTTGAGAACTATCAAAGTGGGAGTTATTGATTGTCCTATATATGAGCCTAAACAAGGATATCAAAATATTATGATTGGATCCATATCAATACAATATAAGGTAACATGATTGATTTGAGTTTTATTTCTTCTTATGTCATGTAAAATTTATTTGGTGGCAAGACTTGATCAACCTTGTTAACAAGTATATTTTATATGCATAGAAGAGCTAAACAACATTTCTTTCTTTCTCCACACTTGTTTACTTTCTGTAGTACTATTTGTTTTGCAAGATGCTTTAGTTGTTTAGAAGTTTGAAAATCTTTTTCTGTCCTGAAATAGTTATTTTAACACCCAGAAATGTGCATTTTTCGAAATTTTAAAAAATTCACAAAAATTATATCAATGGTCCTATTTTTCAAAATGCAACCTGGGAGTGCCTGGGGCTGACTAGTGGGGCACCCCAGGGCTGCACCCCATGTGCCGGCGCGGCCAAGGAGGGGGGCGCGCCACCCTGTGGTGAGGGCCCCACCTGGCCCTCCACTCACTCATCCACCTACCACTCCACTCTCTTTCACGGGAAAACACACCACCATTGTTCAAACCCGAGTTTCTTGCTGTTCTTGTTCGAGATTTTCGATCTCCTTGCTCAGCCCATCTTTGCTGCTGAGATTTGGGGTATTTGTTCTCCGGTATGTGACTCCTCCAATTATCCAAATAGAATTTTGTTTGGTTGAGTATATCTTGAGTATTTTGCTCGCTGTAGGTGACATGTTAAGTGAGTTTGCATGCTTGTTCTAAGTTGTAAAAATTAGTTTTGATGCATGTTTAGTACTCTATCAAGTTCCTATAGTAGTTGCCCTCATTTATATGTCTCAAAATCAACTTTTATAATGATTGTTGAAAAATTTCAGAAAAGGAAAATGCATAACCACACCTTTGGAGAAGTGTTCGAGAGGGATACGACAAGAGCGGCAAGGCCTTCAAGGGCAGCCACTCGAGTTAGGCGATGATACGTCCAAAACGTATCTACTTTCCCGAACACTTTTGCTATTGTTTTGCCTCTAATTTGTGTATTTTGGATACAACTAACACGGACTAACGTTGTTTTCAGCAGAATTGCCCTGGTGTCTCGTTTTTGTGCAGAAACTCAACTTTCAGGAAAATCCCCGGGATTAATTCCAATGGGCCTATTTTCATAGAAGAGGGACGGAGCCAGAAGACCACAAGGAGGGGGGCCACGAGGCGCCAACCCCATAAGGCGGCGCGGTGGGCCCCTGGGCCGCGCCGCCCTATGGTGGCGACGCCTCGGGCAGCCCCAGGTGCCCCCCTCTGGACTACTTAATGGCTTCGACCTAAAAACGCACGGGGGTTAGACGAAATCGCCAGAAGACATCCAGAATACCGCCGCCATCGCGAAACTCCGTCTCGGGACCAGAAACTCCGTTCTGGCACTCCGCCGGAACGGGGAATTGGAGGAGATCATCGCCATCATCACCACCGACGCCTCTCCATCGACCAGCCATGTTTCCCCATCCATGTGTGAGTAATTCCCCCGCTGTAGGCTGAAGGGGATGGTAGGGATTGGATGAGATTGGTCATGTAATAGCATAAGATTGCTAGGGCATAGTGCCTAGTATCCGAAATTGGTACTTTTATGATATTGTTGCAACTTGTTATGCTTAATGCTTGTCACTAGGGCCCGAGTGCCATGATCTCAGATCTGAACATGTTATTGTTTCATGATAATATGCATTGTTTTATGATCTTACCTGCAAGTTGTATACACATATTGCTGTCCGGAACCCGAGGCCCCAAAGTGACAGAAATTGGGATAACCGGAGGGGAAGGCGGTGATATGAGGATCACATGTGTTCACGGAGTGTTAATGCTTTGCTCCGGTGCTCTATTAAAAGGAGTACCTTAATTTCCAGTAGATTCCCTAGAGGCCCGGCTGCCACCGGCTGGTAGGACAAAAGATGTTGTGCAAGTTTCTCCTTGCGAGCACGTACGACTATATATGGAACACAAGCCTATGGATTGTTTAGTACTTGGATACCGTTTTATTATTATCTGCAAATGCCCTACCTTGATTGTTACATGACTTCTCTCATCCATGCAGCGCCCGTTCATCCATCCCTATGCCTACAGTATTTTAATCCTGTTGTTTACTATAATCACTACTGCTGTCTTTGTTACACTGCTGCTGATATTTCACTACTGCTACTGCTATAAAACTATTACTACTGATAAACTCTTGCGAGCAAGTCTGTTTCCAGGTGCAGCTGAATTGACAACTCCGCTGTTAAGGCTTACAAATATTCTTTGGCTCCCCTTGTGTCGAATAAATAAATTGGGTTTTACTTCCCTCGAAGACTGTTGCGATCCCCTATACTTGTGGGTTATCAAGACTATTTTCTGGCGCCGTTGCCGGGGAGCACATCTTTATTTGCAAGTTCACTTGGATTGATATTGTTCGCTGCAAATTCTCCATCATGGGTAAATCTCGCGATACTAAAGTCGCCATATTACCATCCACTACAAGAAAAGGTACAACTCTGAGTACCTCTGCTGCTCTTGATTCACCATCTGTGATAAGTAAACTTGTTTCACCACCACAAGCTTCAAATGCTGGTACTTCTGCTGAATCTGAAAATTCTTATAATTTTAATGATGCTTCTGCTGTGCTTGATGATAGTGGTTCGTTAGGATCTTTTCTAGATGCTACAATTGCTAGGTCTAAACAAATTGAAAATACTGAAACTCCTAATGAAAATGCTGCTACACTCGTTGATTCACCCGAGTCTGTTGAATACTCTAGTGATGATCTTGATGAAGATTATGTAGAACTTGATGATGATTTCATTGATAAATGCAATGCTACTACTTGGTACAAGTAATATTAAAAAGCTTCTTGCACAACATACTCGTTAGATATAAACTGTCTCCTGATCCTAAATTTGCCACATCTCCTATAAACATTAAGGATAAGGATTATGATTTTTCTCTTGATTTATCTCATATATCTATTGTTGAGAAAACACCTTTTTGTGGTACTGAAAAAGAAAGTGCTGTAGAACACATGATTGAGCTGTCTACTCTGAGTAGCTTGTTTTCTGATGATATTAAGAAGCGTACTTATTTTGTTGCTAAATTTTTTTCCTTTCTCATTAAAGGATGATGCTAAAACTTGGTATAATAGTTTGCCTCCTGATTCTATTGATAGTCCAAGTGATTTGCTTGATGTTTTCTTTCGGAGATACTTTCCTGCTAGCGTTCAACATATTGCTTTGCAGAAAATTTATAGTTTTGACCAGGAAGATGGAGAGAAATTGCCCGAAGCTTGGGCAAGATTTTGCTCTCTTATCAGAGCTCGGCCTGGACATGATTTGGAAAAGCATGATTTACTTGATATATTTTATAGTGGACTAACCATTGAGTCTAGGGCATACCTGGATAGTTGTGCTGGTTGTGTTTTCAGGAAAAGAACTCCAGACGACGTTGAAGAATTATTGGCTAGAATAGGCCGAAATCATGATGATTGGACTACACCTGAACCAACCCCGACACCAATATTGAAGAAGAGGGGTATGATTAAATTAAATGATGAAGATATCAGGGAAGCCAAGAAATCTCTTAAAGAGAAGGGTATTAAATCCGAAGATGTGAAGAATTTACCTCCCATAGAAGATTTATGTAAGATAACTCCCCCTTCATCCATGATTGAGGTACACTCTCTTCAACGCTTTAGTAGGGAAGATATTCCGTACTCAAAACCTCCTGATCAATGCTTAGATGAGTTTGATAATTATATTGTTAAGCAAGATAATTTTAATATGAGAGTAGAGAATCATTTAATGGAAAATTCTCGAGCTATTAGTGAATTGCATGGTATTGTGGAGAGAACCTCCAATGATGTTAAGATGCTTGTTAAACATTTTCATATGGTTCAAACTCAAATTGATGAACTCACTAAAGTGCAAAATGACTTGTTAAAAAATAGTTCTAAAGAAAAACATGCTTATGAAGTAACAACTAGAGGCGTTGTTTCTACTCAGGATCCTCTATATCCTGAGGGGCATCCCAAAAGAGTTGAACAAGATTCTCAACGAACTGAAACTAGTGCTCCTTCTAAGAAAAAGAAAAAGAAACATAAAACTGTTGTAGAATCCTCTGAGCCTGTTAATGATCCTAATAGTATTTCTATTTCTGATGCTGAAACTGAAAGTGGTAATGAACATGATAAAGATAATGATAAGAATGATGCTTCTGATAAAGAAGAGGTTGAAGATGAACCTGAAAAGCATGCTAAAAATAAAAAGTATACTAAAGAAGATTTTATTGCTAAGAAACATGGTAATGAAAGGGAACCTTGGGTTCAAAAGCAAATGCCTTTTCCTGCTAAGAAACTAAAATCAAAGGAAGAAGAACACTATAATAAATTTTGTGATTGGATGAAACCTTTGTTCCTGCAAATCCCTTTGACTGATGCTATTAAATTGCCTCCTTATTCAAAGTATATGAAAGATATTGTCTCTAACAAAAGGAAAATTCCTAATGAGGAGATTTCCACTATGCTTGCTAATTACTCTTTCAATGGCAAAGTTCCAAAGAAGTTGGGCGACCCAGGTATACCGACTATTCCTTGTTCCATCAAGAATAATTATGTTAGAACTGCTCTATGTGATTTGGGAGCAGGTGTTAGTGTTATGCCTTTCTCTCTTTATAAGAGACTTTATTTAGATAAGTTGATACCAACTGATATATCTTTGCAAATGGCTGATAAATCTACTGCTATTCCTGTTGGTATATGTGAGGATGTTCCTGTTCAAGTTACTAATAATTGCTTAATATTAACTGATTTTGTTGTGTTGGAAATGCCTGAAGATGATAATATGTCTATTATTCTTGGGAGACCTTTTCTTAACACCGCAGGGGCTGTTATTGATTGCAATAAAGGAAAAGTTACTTTCAATGTTGATGACAAGGAGCATACTTGTTTATTTTCCCAAGAGGATTGATAAAGTATGTGGAGTTAATACAATTTCTAATGTGAGAACTATCAAAGTGGGAACTATTGATTGTCCTATATATGAGCCTAAGCAAGGATATCAAAGTATTATGATTGGATCCATATCAATTCAATACAAGGTAACATGATTGATTTGAGGTTTATTTCTTCTTATGTCATGTAAAATTTATTTGGTGGCAAGACTTGATCAACCTTGTTAACAAGTACATTTTATATGCATAGAAGAGCTAAACAACATTTCTTTCTTCCTCCACTTGCTTTACTTACTGTAGCACTACTTGTTTTGCAAGATGCTTTAGTTGTTTAGGAGTTTGAAAATCTTTTTCTGCCCTGTAATAATAATTTTGACACCCAGAAATGTGCATTTTTCAAAGTTTTCAAAAATTTACAAAAATTATACTGTTGGTCTTATTTTTCGAAGAGCTACCTGGGAGTGCCAGGGGCTGACCAGTGGGGCACCCTGGGGCTCAACCCCATGTGCCGGCGCGGCC
>NC_061508.1:206192194-206202808 GCF_022539505.1 Lolium rigidum
GCGGATTTGCGTTGACTCGGCCGCCGAACCCGAGAATTCGAGATGCACCACGTCCCGGGCCACCATACGCAACGTTTTGGCCGTTTTTGTCGGGCTAGGTGGCCTCAAAAACGAGAAAAAAAACGTTTTGACATGCACAACGGACAGACTCAAAATCGTCGGCCATGGTACACCAGCAACCACGGCGCGACTTCAACTTCGTCGGCCATGGCAACTTTTCTTGTAGTGTTTCCGGAAGTGTGGGTAGTTTTTCTTTGAGAGGGAGACCACCTTGCTCAGGTAGTATACCGGCCTTTGCACGGTTTTTCCTTCCTCTTCTCTCTCCACCACTACCACAACACTCACAACCCGGTTTGTTGCCACTACATAAAGCAACATGGGTTCCCTTTCCAAAGGCGAAGCCAATACCGAAGTTGTGGCTAGCATTTTATTTAACTCCTTGAATGTTGCATCTGACTGTGCAGTCCAGACGAAAGTATCCGATTTTTTCATTAGGGCATACAACGGCAAAGGGTTTTTCCCCAACCGGTTAAAGATGCCAAGGACCCGGTAAATTTTTGCACGTCTTTGAGGCATTGAGGTAGCTCCATCCTTTCGATGCCCGTATTTTTACTGGATTAACTTCTATACCACGGCTTGAGACCAGGAAACCGAGCAGCTTTCCGGCAGGAACACCGAAAGTACATTTTGCCGGATAAAGTTTCATCCAAAAACTTTGCAAGTTGTCAAATGTTTGTCTCAGATCATCGATCAGAGTATCTTTTAATTTAGTTTTTATCACAACATCATCGACATAGACTTGCACATTTTTACCGATTTGATCGTGAAGGCATTTTTGCATACAACGCTAGTACGTTGCACCAGCATTTCTCAAACCGAAAGGCATAGTGACATAGCAATAGGCCCCGTGCGAGGTAATGAAAGAAATCTTTATTTGATCTTCCTTTTTCAGGGGAATTTGGTGGAAACCAGAATAAGCATCCAGAAAAGACAACAGTTCACAACCAGTGGTGGAATCGATCACCTGATCAATCCGGGGTAGCGGGAATGGATCCTTGGGACATGCCTTTTTCAGGTTGGTGTAATAAATACACATGCGCCACGCTTTCGGAACCTTGGGGTCCTCTTCTTTCTTCTTCTCGACCAGCACCGGATTGGCTAGCCACTTAGTATTCAGTAGTTCCATGATGAAACCGGAAACCAGCAACTTCGTCACTTCTTCTCCAATGATTTTCCTCCTATCTTCATCAAACCGGCGTAAAGGTTGCCTCACCGGCTTTCCGTCCTTCCGGACATTCAGAGAGTGCTCAGCCCACTCCCTCGGCACACCCACCAAGTCATTAGTTGACCAGGCGAAGATGTTCCGATTCTCACGGAGGAAGTTGACGAGCGCGCTTTCCTATGCCTCACTCATTGTCCTGTAGTAGAACACGCCATAAGGGGTTATGAAAGCTGTTTTAACTTCATCTTCTTCTTTAAAGGGGATCTGATTGTAACTAGAATATGCGTCTAGGAAGGAAAGACGTTCGCAACCCGCTGTGGAGTCGATAATCTGATCGATCCTCGGGAGGGGAAAGTGATCATTTGGACAATGTTTATTGAGACACGTGAAGTCGATGCACATGCGAAGGACCTCAGTGTTTTTTCTTCGGGACCAGTACTAGGTTGGCGACCCACGTGGCCTCGGTGTGTAGTTCCTTGGTGAAGTTTGCTTCTTTGAGTCGACTAATCTCAGATAGCATAGCTTTGCGGTTTGGCTCAGAAAAACGCCGCAAAGGTTGTTGAATTGGTCTAGCTCTTGGATCTAGATTGAGAGGGTACTCGGCAAGTTCCCTGGGTACTCCTGGCATGTCAGCTGGACACCATGCAAAGATTTCCCAACGCTCACGGAGAAACTCGAGAAGCGCGCTTTCCTATGCGCTATCCATGTCTATTGCAATAGTTGTCGTCTTCTTGGGATCTGTCTGGTGAATCTGCCACTTCCTTGGAGTTCTTGGAGGTGTCGAAAGTTTGCTCCTTGAGTGGCCTTCCTCCGTCAGGTAGCACGTCATAGTTGGTTGTCAACCTAGACGCTTCATACTCAGCTTGCATCCCGAAGGTTTCACACAGCTTATGAAAATCCTTGTCGCATTTGTCCGCCATGGCGAAACTTCCTTTGACTGTTATTGGGCCGTTAGGTTCGCGGATTCTCCATAGCAGATATGTATAATGCGACACTTCCATGAATTTGGCATATGCGGGTCTTCCTAATATCGCATGGTACTGCGATGGAAAGTCGATAACTTCGAATTCCAACCTCTCTTTCCTGAAGTTCTCTCTTGTCCAAAATTGTACGTCAAGCAAGATTTTTCCCAAAGGGTAACTTGGTTTCTCGGGTGTGATGCCGTGGAAACGCGTGTCCATTGGTGTCAAATTTTCCAAAGAGATATTCATCTTTCGTAGCGTATCCGCATATATGAGGTTTAAACTGCTACCTCCGTCTATGAATATGCGGGAGACCTCAAATCCTGCAATAATCACTTCTAGCAAGATCATGGCTGACTGACCTGGTCGAGGAACTTGTGGTGGATGATCCTACAGAGAGAACCCTATCGCTTGTCCCGACCAATTAAGATACTCACACTAGTAAAATATGGGTCTTCAAGGACGGTATGATACTGATGGTTTGGAAATCCTTCAGCGATTGTCTTTTTCTATGACGATAGGACGTTTTCGCGTCACATATGGCGATTTGGGCCGCTCAGCTCGAAAAAATAGTGACGGGCGAGGTCTAAACGTCAGCGATTGTGCAGAAATGAGCGCCGCGGGTTGTTGGTGGCCCGAATTGCTGAGTCAGCAGTGGGCGGGCGTCACAACAACTAGGCTTCGGGCTGGTGGACACACCTGACCCACACTCCTGTTCACATACTTTTGTGTCTGTCCGCACAACAGTCCAAGGCCTGCAGCACTGGGACCCATATTTGTAAGGGGAGACAACCACTGTCTGCACACATGTACCTGGCCTGCACCACTCGGGTCCGCATGTTAGGTGCCGACATGACCCACCTACGTGGGACCGCCCGTTCTGACAGCTTCCCAGCGTGCGAAGTGGCCCACAACTGTCAGTACCACCAACATGGGTTCCACATGTCAGTTGCCATGCCAAAAAAAATTGCGCACGTGCCAGCACAAGTGTCTGCCTGCCGTCAATTCTGGACGCATGGCCCCGCAGGTCAGAGCCTGCTGGGACCCTTCTCTGAGTGTTTTGGTGGGTCCAACATGCCAGAGATCTAAGGGGGGCGCATGTCAGAGCCGGCTGGGACCCTTCTCTGAGAGTTTTGGTGGGTCCGGCTGTTGAGGGTACTCCTCGGCAATGCCCTCTGTTAGGGGCTTAGGGTAGATGGAATCCTCTAGGCTGACACGAGACATCAGTTATCAAACAAGCGGGGAAAGCGATTTACCCAGGTTCGGGGCCCTCGATGAGGTAAAACCCTTACGTCCTGCCTGTCTGATCTTGATTATGAAAATATCGGGTTACAATGGGGTGCCGAAGGTTTCGGCTGTGATCTCGTCGAGAGGCTAAGTTCTATGAAGCCCTAGCTCTAGACTTCTGGTGGCTAAAGTTGCTAAGATTGCGCACGTGTCCCTCGGCAGCCCCTCTCCTGGCCCTTATATAGGGGGCCAGGTCTCGAGAGATCTGTCCGGGTATGACTCGGTTACAATGGACCCTAGTTCTAGACTTTCCTTGTATCCTTCGCTTATTCGTCTTGTTCGTCAGGGGATCTTCTTCGGCACCGACGTAGCGGCCCACCTTGCCATCGGGTGTCTTCATGGGCCTCTAGTTGGGTCGTACATGATAGGGCAATAACAGTTACCCGAAGGGTAATACCCACGTCAGTAGCCCCCGAGTGTCTAGCCGAAGATATTTCGGGTTGAGACTAAAGCATGCCTCCACCAAATGTTCTTTTTCCTTGTGATAGAATCTTCTTCTTCTATCGGGTGCGCGTCCAGCGCTCCCGATGGGAGTAGCCCCTGAGTCTAGGTACGGATGCTTGCAATCTGTGCGTAGACTCAAGTTGTGCTACTCGAACGTCTTCTCCTGCCGAAGTTTCCTGCAGGTCTTCGTAGGTCATCCAATACATTTGCATCGGGGCTTCAAATTCTGAAAGTTTAATGCGTAAAGGATATCGAGTAGCGCGCCCAGCTTTGCTGGTTAACTGCCGAAGGTAAAACAACGCTACTCTACACAGAATCAAGTCCCCGGGCATGATCCTGGAGTGCAAAAAGTTTTGTCGGGTGCGCAATCGGCGCTCCCGATGGGAGTAGCCACCGAGTCTAGGTGCGGATGTTTGCAATCCGTACCTAGACTAGAGTTGATCCACTCAATGATTTTAGTTTTTCTTCGGATGCTTTAACAAGAGTCGACGCCTTTCGTGACGTCACCGCTGCTGTGGTTTGACTGACAAGATGTGACCTGACAGGCCCACCCTACTTCTGCGCGGGCAGTTTTAGGAAATGACCAGTGCATGCACGTTCGCTGAGGCGCCTCCTCGATTTCCGCACATCGTGGGAATAATGGGCCACCGGTTCCGTTTTCTTCAGAGTGACACATGTACGACTGGATTTCTTTCCACCTCCCAAGATGGCCTTGGAGTTATGGCCACGATTTTGCATCAGCTCATGCTATAAATAAGGGGTCTTCCCATTGTTTTTACTTTTTACGCTTCCTCACTGCTCATCTTCTTCCTCAACCCTTTCACCTCTGTCCTTTCTCTCAAAAGCTCCGGTCGCCATGGGCAAGAAGAAGAGCACCAGCGCATCAGGCACGAGCAAGGTCAGCCGTGATTGGAGCGCCTCCACCATTTCGAATCGCGAAGTGAACATGCTGCGCACCGTCGGCCTCATCTCTTCATCCGACAACGACATTCATCTCCCAGGTCCATCTTCTCGCCCAAATCCCCCTAAGGGCTTTACTGTTATGTTCGTCGCCTTCCTGTTTCCTGGGCTTTCTCTTCCCGCCCACGAATTTCTTCGTTCCCTTCTCTTTTTCTATGGGAACCAGCTCTGGCAGCTGACCCCAAATTCTATTCTTCATCTCTCCATTTTCATTACCGTATGCGAGGCTTTCCTCGGCATTGACCCCCACTGGGTTTATGGAGGAAAATCTTCTATGTCAAACGCCGTAATGACAACAATGGCCCTCCCGTTGTTGGTGGTGTTGGCTTTGTTGTCAGAAAGGAGGTTGATTATTTTAACTTCCCGATGAAAGAATCCGTCCAAGGCTGACGCCAAAAATGGTTCTACCTGCGAGACATTCCAGCATCTCCAACCTCCCTCCGTTTGAAGATGTTCTGGTGGCTCAGCCGAAGAAATCCTGGCGAAACATCCTGTCTCCCGAACAAAGCGTTATAGCCGATAAGCTGCTCGACTAGGTCGTAGAGCTAAAGTACGCAGGAGGCTTGACGATGTGCGGCACTGAGGTAGTCTCAGTGTTCCTAAAATGTCGGGTGCAGCCGCTGATGTCCCGGCCTCACCAGCTGTGGATGTATGTTGGCAAGGATGACAAGTCGAGAGTCAGTTCAGCCGACCTGTCGGATGACGAACTTCGCGACGAGGTGCGTCATATTACTTGCTTTAGCATGAAGGACAATATTGTCCTGACTTCGGCTCGCCCTCCATATGATTTCAAGCACCTTCCAGCTGAGGTAACCTTCACTGAACTTGCTTTGATTATTATTGTTATTCTGCTTTCTGAACTGCTACTAATTTTTCCACCTATCAACAGGCCTCCACCGTAGCTCAATGTTACCCTCCTACACCCGAAAGTGGTGTAGAACTAGAGGACGACGATGATGATTTTGAAGAGACCGAGGACGCCCAACACGCCCTTGAGGATAGTGACGTCCAAGGGGACGAAGCCCCCGAAGACGATGTCTTCACCAGGAGTAAGCGGTGCAGGAGGATAAATGAAGATTTGATCACAACAGCTGAATCGAGTCCTAGCGGGCAAGATGATGATGCAGACGAAACCGCATCTCCTCCCCTGCTGCAACATGCCTTTTTGCTGCCGAAGATGACTTGGACCTGTCAGTGTCTATCTCACTGTTTGTAGCTAACCTTCTTTGCTGTCGCATGATGAATGTTCTTGCTTTTCAAGCAGCTCTGACGATGACGACGAACTCCCTCTCGCAAAGAGGGCTAAGTTGTTCTCCGGGAAGGCCGAGTCAGCCAAGGAGTCGAATCCTTCGCCTGCCGAACCGACACCGCCCTCCAGGACGACCGTGGGAAAGGTTCCAGTGTCGAAGGTTATTCCTCCTGGCAGCACCCCGTTCCTTCGGCTGCTCGTGATCATGTAAACGAACCATCTAACTTGGCTTTCTTCTTTTGTGGTGAATTTCCATACTTGGCTAAAGTTTCTTGACGTTTTCCCTTGCAGCCAATTTACGCTACAGTTGATGCTATTGCAGATTTTGCTGATCAATTTACTCGCTTGGAATCTGAGAATGTTCAGCTTCGGAAGACCATCAAAGCTTCGGCTGACCAAGTGTTGGAATCTAACAAGCTGACAGCCGAGGCCCAGAATGAAAACATCTTGCTGAAGGATGAACTGAAGAAGCTGAAACAGAAGATGAAGGACGAGCATGATGCCAGACGCGAGGCTGCTGTCACTGCCGATAAAAAGGAAGGCGCTCTCCGCGAGTCTACCACGAACTTGCTTAGTAAGTTCCTCCGTCTTTGGGTGCAAGATATTTCCGCGATATTGTCCTCCAAGTTGCTTATTTAGCATTTTTCAGGTGATGCCAACGTGCCTATCAATCGAGCGCGCAAGCTTCAGGAGGACTCGATGTCTGACGCGCTCTCGCTCGCTACTGATGCCAATGTCCAAGTTCTTGAGCTGCTACAAAAGACCAAGGGAGCGCTGTCGAGGTTGTTCTCGATGATATTCCCGAAGATAAAGCAAGACAAGACTCTTGGTGAGATGGCAGACGCTTTCTCCATCCACCCTTATGAGCCTATAGAGGTACTAAAGCGGCGCTCCCGACTGTTTGGAGCATTCCTTACATTTCAACTGCTGATGGGTCATGGCACTACAAGAAAAGTTGCCATGGCCGACGAAGTGGAAGTCGCGCCGTGGTTGCTGGTGTACCATGGCCGACGATTTTTGGTCCCTCCGTGGTGCATGTCAAAACTTTTTTTTCCCGTTTTTGAGGCCACCTAGCCCGACGAAAGCGGCCAAAACGTCGCGTATGGTGGCCCGGGACGTGGTGCATCTCGAAATCTCGGGTTCGCCGGCCGAGTCAACGCAAATCCGCACCGCCGAGGGATGTAGGGCCCGGATGGCAGCCTCTGCGGCATTGTTTTTTTCTCGATCGCGCCATCTCGTTCAACGTTCTCCGATCGAGCCGTTTACGATGCGGGATCATGGGTCCCGCATGTCATCCTCTATGAACCAAAATTCTTTCTATTCTTGGATTTTTTTGACCCCCGATTTACGGCTACTTCCTTTTTCTTTTGATCCCTTGCCGCCTTGGAAACGTTGAGACCGCTGTCTGCTAAATGGGACCCGCATGTCATCCTCTATGTGCAATCAACTTTCTTTTCTTGGAGTTTTTTTTGGCACCTCAAATTTGGTCACTTGCCTTTTTCTTTCGATCCCCTGCCGCCTCTCAAACGGTGATACCGCTGCTGCTAATTGGGACCCGCATGTCATCCTCTATGTACTATAAAACTTTCTTTTCTTGAATTATTTTTGGCACCTCATATTTGGTCACTTACCTTTTTCTTTCGATCCCCTGCCGCCTCTCAAACGGTGATACCGCTGCTGCTAAATGGGACCCGCATGTCATCCTCTATGTACTATAAAACTTTCTTTTCTTGGAGTTTTTTTGGCACCTCAAATTTGGTCACTTGCCTTTTTCTTTCGATCCTCTGCCGCCTCTCAAACGGTGATACCGCTGCGCTAACTCGGGACCCGCATGTCATCCTCTATGTACTATAAAACTTTATTTTCTTGAATTATTTTTGGCACCTCATATTTGGTCACTTACCTTTTTCTTTCGATACCCTGCCGCCTCTCAAACGGTGATACCGCTGCTGCTAAATGGGACCCGCATGTCATCCTCTATGTACTATAAAACTTTCTTTTCTTGAATTATTTTTGGCTCTGATATTTTTTCACTTGCCTTTTTCTTTCGATCTCATGCCACGTTTGAAACGTTGAGGAACCTGCAGGCTCATGGGACCCGCATGTCATCCTCTATGTACTATAAAAGTTCATTTTCTTGGTTTTTTTCACCCTCCGATTTTTGGCAATTTCTTTTTCTTTTGATCCCCTGCCGCCTCTCAAACGGTGATACCGCTGCTGCTAAATGGGACCCGCATGTCATCCTCTATGTACTATAAAACTATCTTTTCTTGAATTATTTTTGGCTCCTCATATTTGGTCACTTGCCTTTTTCTTTCGATCTCATGCCACGTTTGAAACGTTGAGGAACTTGTTGGCTCATGGGACCCGCATGTCATCCTCTATGTGCTATAAAAGTTTATTTTCTTTATTTTTTCTCACCCTCTGATTTTTGGCTATTTCCTTTTTCTTTGGATCCCCTGCCGCCTTGGAAACGTTGGGTAAGCTGCTGACTCATGGGACCCGCATGTCATCCTCTATGTACAATCAACTTTCTTTTTCTTTTGATCTCAAGCCGCATTTGAAACGTTGAGACCGCTGCTGCTAAATGGGACCCGCATGTCATCCTCTACGTACAATAAAGTTTCTTTTCTTGGATTATCTTTGGCTCCTGATATTTTGTCACTTGCCTTTTTCTTTCGATCTCATGCCGCCTTTCAAACGTTGAGTAAGTTGCTGGCTCATGGGTCCCGCATGTCATCCTCTACGAACAATAAAAGTTTCCTTTCTTGGAGTTATTTTTTACCCCTAATTTACGGCTATTTGCCTTTTTCTTTTGATCTCCTCGCCCCCTCTGAAACGATGAGGACGTCTGTTGGCGGGTCGGTCCCACATGTCATCCTCTATGAACAATAAAAGTTTCCTTTGATGGATTTATTTTGAACCCCTAATTAATTTCCGGATATTTCCCCTGCCGCCTTGGAATCGTTGAGGATGCTGTCTGCCTCATGGGTCCCGCATGTCATCCTCTCGAACAGTAAATGTTTATTTTCTTGGATTTTGTTGACCAAACGATTTTTTGCTTATTTTTTCTTTCGATCACTCCGCAGCCTTTAAAACGTTGAGGACGCCGCTGGCTCACGGGTCCCACATGTCAACCTCTATGAACAATAAACGCTGAGGATGCTGCTGCCTCATGGGTCCCGCATGTCATCCTCTCGTAACGAAAATGTTTCTTTTCTTGGATTTTTTACCAACAGATTTTTGGTTTATTTTTTCTTTCCATCCCCTGCCGCCTTTAAAACGTTGACGACGTTGTTGGCTCATGGGTCCCCGATGTCAGCCTCCCCATACAAGAAACATATGATACCTTGATTATTTTGCAGACAATAAACAATGTATTGCGCTCTGAGCTATTTCAAACGGATAATTAAATCTTTATTTTTACATAAACAAACTTATATGTTGAATCTCCTTATTTTTTTATCTTTGCGAAGCATAGGACTTTCCTGTTTTTTTAGAAAATTCGGAACTTTCCTGTTTTGGAGTGGGCTGAAATTGTATGAGTCAAAAGGCCAAGCGTGGATAGTTCGAAAGCCCGGATGTCCGGATGCAGCCCAATTGAAATCTTTCTTCTTGGATTTTTTTCACCCCCGATTTTCGGCTACTTCATTTTTCTTTTGGTTCAGTGCCGCCTTGGAAACGTTGAGACCGCTGCTGCAAAATGGGACCCGCATGTCATTCTCTACGTACAATAAAATTTCTTTTCTTGGATTATTTTTGGCTCCTGATATTAGGTCACTTGCCTTTTTCTTTCGATCCCGTGCAGCCTCTCAAACGGTGATACCGCTGCTGCTAATTGGGACCCGCATGTCATCCTCTATGTACAATCAAGTTTCTTTTCTTGAATTATTTTTGGCTCCTGATATTTGGTCACTTGCCTTTTTCTTCCGATCTCATGCCACGTTTGAAACGTTGAGGAACCTGCTGCTAAATGGGACCCGCATGTCATCCTCTATGTACTATAAAACTTTCTTTTCTTGGATTATTTTTGGCACCTCATATTTGGTACTTGACTTTTTCTTTCGATCCCCTGCTGCCTCTCAAACGGTGATACCGCTGCTGCTAAATGGGACCCGCATGTCATCCTCTATGTACTATAAAACTTTCTTTTCTTGGATTATTTTTGGCTCCTGATATTTGGTCACTTGCGTTTTTTTCTTTCGATCTCATGCCACGTTTGAAACTTTGAGGAACCTGCTGGCTCATGGGACCCGCATGTCATCCTCTATGTACAATAAATCTTGGATTATTTTTGGCACCTCATATTTGGTCACTTGCGTTTTTTTCTTTCGATCTCATGCTGCCTTTGAAACGTTGAGTAAGCTGCTGGCTCATGGGTCCCCCATGTCATCCTCTACGAACAATAAAAGTTTCCTTTCTTGGAGTTATTTTTGACCCCTAATTTCGGCTATTTGCCTTTTTCTTTTGATCTCATGCCCCCTTTGAAA
>NC_061508.1:206202908-206269064 GCF_022539505.1 Lolium rigidum
AGAGGCATTTGGAAAAAATGGAAACCAAAAGAGTGTCGATGTATCCAAAATGTGGTAGGGCAAAAATTTGTGCATCTAAGAGTTGTAAGGTGTCAAAAATGTGTGGTGTAGCATTGTCCCAAACAAGTGGAACAAACAAAAGGCAAGTGTCGGCAGAAAAATTTGGGGCAAAATTGTTATGTGCAATGGCAAAGCGATGGAGACTTTGAACTTGGGAGAGTATGGTTGGCTTTAGCCGAGTATGAGTGTCCTCAAGTGTGAAAGAATCCATTGCAATTGCCAAAGATGAAATGAGAAATCCAAAGAAGAGCAACTTTATGAGTGACATGTGGCACAAGATGCATAAGGTGTCTCTCACATGTATGACATGGTCCTTGAGATTCTTGGAGTGTATGATGATAACATCAAGACATACAACAACCATTGTGCCAACAAGATGTGTCAAGATATGTTGCATAAGAGGCAAAATAGGAGACGAGGCATTGGTCCAAACCGGAAGCTCGACAAGACAAGCCGGAAACACACGAGGGAGAAGGCGTTTGGAAACATACCCTTTGGTGTGAATCCCATGGGTTGGATCATGTATCTCGTCCGTGTTGGGGTAGCTCTCAATTGCGCGTTTCATGAGCTCATGCTCCGTAGCGGTGGAAGTTGTCATTCGGGTACCTATACACACAAAAGAGAAAACAAAAAGCGTGTGTGCATGGTAGAGGAACACATCATCCATCATGATGTTCCATGTCTTGTGCACATCACCATTAGTGTCAATCAAGATATTATGAAATGCATGGCGATGGTGCATATGGCAAGAAGGTGCATTCATGGCATGTGGTAACTCA
This sequence comes from Lolium rigidum, assembly GCF_022539505.1. NCBI lineage: Eukaryota > Viridiplantae > Streptophyta > Magnoliopsida > Poales > Poaceae > Lolium > Lolium rigidum. Next base: position 206,203,748 of record NC_061508.1, read on the forward strand.
TGATCATCAAAATGTGAGAAGGCTATGGGGGCCATCTCGTGGACAATAAAATAAGCATTCTTGCATACCAAACATAAGAAAGAGCAATTGTTCACAATCTTGGATGCAAGGATCATGGAATGGTGTAAACATTTGGGGCAAAGCATTCGGAACATGTTATCATTGTTGTCGACAACCCTATGTAAAGAGCAAGTGTTCACCACGGGTGTCACAACACAAGCATGATCATAATCATTATCATTGCAAGCAAGCGGGGAAAATGTGAAACTCTCGTAGCATGGCATGGTCATGGTATCACAAGCAATCAATTCCACATGATCAACAATGTTATCAAGCAAAGCATCACATGGGAAAGTGAAAGTAGCATGTGACGTAGCAAATGTATCATCAAGATCATGCATGCACTCATAAGTCATCATGTCCACTAGTGGGATCATGGCATCATCAACACCTATGTTGTTACCTTTGTAGGCCGACTCATTTGAGGTAGGTGTTGTGGAGGTAGGAGGATCCATGTGGTCGACATGTCCATCTTGGAGCAAGCATGGTGAGATATCATCATCTTCATGCACCATGTACATCGTCTCCATGAGCGGGAACTCGTCCTCCGTGGAACCTAGTGCAACATAAGAAGACACCATAGAGGGAGAGGTTAATGTGTTAGCAAATGCGATGTCCTCCATGGACCTATCATCTACCTCTCTCAACTCACTTAGTGTATCACTCATGTCCTCCAAACGGAAGCACTCAAACTCACATATGGGGTGGAAGTCACTCAACTCACTATCACTCTCACTCAAGTGGGCTAAGTGGCTCTCATGCTCACATGGGATTGGTACCAACTCATCAATCAAGCGTATAGGAGTAGGCTCGACTTTCTCATCTCCATGCGCCTCCTTGGTTGAAGGGAAAATCCCATGCTCAACCATCTCAACTCCATGCGCCTCCGTAGGTGAAGGGAGAATCCCATGCTCACCATGCTCAACTCCATGCGCCTCCGTAGGTGAAGGGAGAATCCCATGCTCACCATGCTCAACTCCCTCGCCTCCTAAGTCGTCCTCAAGTGGTAGCATCTTGGAGACTTGTGTATTGAGCTTGTCGAAGTAGAGCTTCTTGGCGCTTGGCGTTGTACATTGCCATGCCATGTGACCCTTTGCCTTGCACACCTCACATAGGAGATTGGGACATTCCCGTGGAGGATGGCCTTGTTGCTTGCACTTGTAGCATCGGAGTCCATAGGCGTATGGCGAAGTAGGGGCCATTATGGTGGTGGCACAAGAGGGAGAAGTCGCCTTATGAGGAAGGCCCTCTTGATGTGCCCTCTCCATCCTTGGAGTGGTAGACACCCTAAGATGGTGTTTGTTGCCTTCATGTCGAGGCTCTCGTAGTCGTGCTTCATCACCATGTCTTGATGAGTGTCGTCGAAGATCCTCGTGGGGATGTTGGTCGATGGCGATCATGAAGTGGCTTGTGGCGGTGAAGCTCATGTGGCGACGTATGTCGATGTAGACCATGAGGTGGTAGTGGTCGACGACTATCATGAGATGGTGTGAGTCGATGACGGTCCTTGCCATGCCGAGATGATGGCTCATGCGACTTGGCATGTTGCTTGTGGCGCCTTGTGGAGCTTGGAGAAGAGTGTCGATGACGCTCATGATGGGGGCGCTCTTGATGCTCCATATGGTGTACTTGAAGTCGACGATCTTGTGCATAAGCACTCTCATGGTGGCGCCTTGTGGAGCTCGTAGACGAGTGTCGATGACGATCATGATGAGGACGCTCTTGATGCTCCATATGATGAACTCGCCGTAGATGATCATGTGCATAAGCACTCTCATGGTGGCGCCTCGTGGAGCTCGAAGAAGTGTGTCGATGGCGATCATGTTGGGGACGCTCTTGATGATCCATATGATGGTGCCATCGTTGAGGTCATCTATCTTCATATGTAGCTCCATTGGCCAAGTAGGTGACTAGGTGAGGCTCCGCCATGGTGTCGATGTCGTAGGCGTGGCGTTGCTCCACCATGTCGTCCATGCTTGATGAGCCATTGTCGATGTAGAGCTCGTCGAAGTCGTCCTCAAAGTGGTGCTCCACCATGTCGTCCATGTCGATGATGCTTGGGGAGCCATGGTCGTTGTCGAGCTCCTCGATGTCGGAGATGTCGGTGATGCTTGGGGAGCCATAGTCGGAGTAGAGCTCCACATGTTCCTCCACATCCGCGGTGCTTGAGGAGGTATCCTCCTCGAAGTGCTCCATGTACTCCTCCGTATCTTCATCTTCGCTATCCATGTTAGCACGATGGTATCTATATGGTGTATGTTAGTGGAAGGAGACTACCTCGCACTCTTACCAAGGTAAGATAGTATTGAGGCCATCCACCAAGCCGAAAGCAAGATCAAGTGTATCGGGGACACACGCAAAACCACACGCAAAAGCTAGCAAATATGGTGTTAGGTGAGTATGGTGGAAAGCCAAAAGACGAAATCCGAAATCAAGTGTATTGTCAAGAGTGGTGGAAATCCAAAAATCAAATGTCAAAGCGATGATCACTATAAACACGGAAAAGATGTGGAACGCACACACGAGATGAACTGGGTTAGTGCGACCAAGGAATGAGCGGAAAAGTGTATGTACGGATGCTCGGTGTCACACTAACACAAGGAGAGGCAAAGCTTTGGTTGCAAAAGAAGAGACAACTAGATTCACACGCGGCCTCTCTTCTCGTATCTCTCTTTGCTTAAAAGCTTTTACTCTTTTGTGTATGGTGGCACTTGCACTCGTTTGTATCTTTGGTGGCACTTGGATACTTTTGTATGTATGGGCGTATGGATGTATGGGTGTATGGATGTATGGTGCTACTCGCACTCTTTTTGTGTTTTTGGGGCTTTTTCACGCACTATGTTAGCGTTAGCCTCGCTTTTGCTATCTTGCCACACGAGTGTTTGCTTGGGTGCCTTACTCAACGCTACACACACCTCACAATGCGGGGCCACGTGCAATGTCTCGCAACACTAGACAAGCAATGCTCGATGGGATAGATCGCAAAAGGAAGAGGGGTTACAAGGTGACAGCTGCAAGTTATACCTGCGATGGTGGTGGTGGTGGTGGTGGTGGTGGAGATCGCCGGATGTCGAGGTCGAAGGGGGCGCGAAGATGCGCCCGGTCTGGGGCCCGGTTGGACCGGCGCCTGGACCGGCCTGTCCGGTTTGCCGCCCGGTCGACCGGGTTCTGTGCTGGCTCGTCCGGTCTGTGGCCCGGTTGACCGGGTCCGAAACCGGGTTTCACGATTTGGAGCTTTCTCTCTCCTGTTCTTCCCCAAACCAAAACCAAATTGAGCAAATCGAAGGGAAACGATGGAATTGGAGGCTAAAAGTTGGGGAAATAGTAGATCAAGCACAACAACACCAGATCCACGGAACAAAACCACTCAAAACGCAACCAAATCACAGATCGGTCCAAAGGCAATTTGGGGCTATTTTTTGGAAAATTTTCTAGGAACGAAATCGGGTGGGTGGAGGGTCAAATCCGCGGTAACCAAGAGCTGCTGATACCATATGATGAGGTCTAAGACCCCGTGTGTGGCCCGATCTTGCGGATTGACGTCGAAACCAAAGGGGGAGATGGGAAAACGCGAGGAACACGAAGAACACGGTGATGAACAAGAGGAACTCCGAGACTCACGCACGCACACCAACCCGATACACCCGATGCTTACCTCCGTGGCTCGATGGACCACGCCAATAGAATCTCCGTGGAAGAGACACGCGGTAGAATTCCCGGAGAGAGATTGGGATTGGAGAGGAAGAGCTTGGGGAAGGAGAGAGAGTAACAAGTACTAGAATCTCCTTCAACAAGATCTAAGTCAACAACCAAGGTGCCTTGATTACAGAGGGATGATACCCAAGGGAGACTAAGCTCAAAGTTAAGGTTTGAGTTCAAAACAAGTCTAAGGGGTAAGGAAGGGGTCTAGGCTACTTATATAGGCATACATGGCCAGCAAGGGCGAACAGGTACGCGAATGGATAACTTAGGCAGTTTGGTGGGTCATTCCCGTCGCATCCGGTTTGGGTCCGGTCCGACCGGCCCGTGACCGGGCTGTCCGGTCCTGGGTCCGGTCGACCGGGCGCAAACCGGGAATCTGCGAAGTTTCCGGTCTTCGTCCGGTACGAGGGAGCTGCGCCCGGTTGGGCACCCGGTTGACCGGGCCTGGGACCGGACAGCCCGGTTGTGGGTCCGGTCTGACCGGGTCCTGGACCGGACAGGCTAGGCCTCTTCCTCCCGCCTCTTCTTCCTCTTCCTTCTTCTCTTCTTCCTTGCACCATGGGAGTTCCTTCTCTCTTGGTCCTTGTCGATGTCGGCACCTATAGACACAATGATGATAGGCATGAGGCAGCATACCATTCAAGTTGGTGTTGAGGTCGACCATAGAGAGGAAAGGGTTCACCTTGACATATATGGCGGGGGTTTGTGTTGTTGGTCCACTTGGGGGACTCCTTGGCCATGGTGTAGCGTCGACGATAGGCGGGGCTGCACTTGACGGTCTTGAGGTGGAGGTGTCCGAAGGCCACCCCGCATCACGCCCTCCTCGGTTCTGCACTCACTGTCGGAGGTCTGGTCACCTTGAATCTGACTGCTATCAGAAGCAGCGGGGTGTGCCTCCTCGTGCTCCACCTTCAGCGCATGTCACCACCGGCTTCACTGAGCAGGATATAGCAAGACTTCAACGTTTCCTTGCCTCCTCCGGCTCTGCTTCGACGGGTACTGCTGCCTCCGCGGCTGTTTCCTCTCCACAGTCAGGTACATATTCGTGGGTTCTGGATTCTGGAGCTTCTTTTCACATGCCTCCTGATTCTTCCTCTCTTTCTTCTCTTCGACCTCTTCCTCTTCCTGCTCGTGTTCTTACTGCCGATGGTACTTCTCTCCCTGTTGCTAGTCGTGGCACTCTTTCTACTTCCTCCTTTTACATTCCTGATGTTTCTCATATTCCCCATCTTACCATGAATTTGTTTTCCGCTGCTCAACTCACTGATTCTGGTTGTCGGGTCATTCTTGATGTTGATTCTTGTTATGTTCAGGACACTCACACTCGTGCACTGGTTGGGGCTGGCCCTCGGTGTCGTGACTCCCAGGGACTTTGGGAGCTTGACTGGCTTCATGTTCCTTCTTCCACCACTTCACCGACCGCACCATGTGTGCTTGCTGCTTCCACTACCGCCTCATTTCAGCAGTGGTATCATCGTCTTGGTCATTGATACATCTCCAACGTATCTATAATTTCTGATGTTCCATGCTTGTTTTATGACAATACCGACATGTCTTGTTCACACTTTATGTCATTATTATGGGTTTTCCGGAACTAACCTATTGACGAGATGCCGAAAGGCCAGTTGCTGTTTTCTGCTGTTTTTGGTTCCAGAAAGGCTGTTCGGGCAATATTCTCGGAATTGGACGAAATCAACGCCAAACCTCCTATTTTTCCCGGAAGGCTCCGAACACCGAAGAAGAGTCGGAGAGGGGCCAGGGGCCACCACACCATAAGGCGGCGCGGGCCGCACCCCGGCCGCGCCGGCCTAGGGTGGGGCCACCCCGTCAGCCCTCCCGCGCCGCCTCTTCGCCTATATAACCCCTTTCGACCTAAAAACGCGAGTACCTCTCGACGAAAACTCCGAAAAGACTCCGGGGCGCCGCCACATCGCGAAACTCCAATTCGGGGGACAGAAGTCTCTATTCCGCACCTCGCCGGGACGGGAATTGCCCCCGGAGCCATCTCCACCGCCGTCTCCACCGCCATCTTCACCGCCATCGCTGCCTCCATGATGAGGAGGGAGTAATCCACCCCCGAGGCTGAGGGCTCCGCTGTAGCTATGTGGTTAATCTCTCTCCCATGTACCTCAATACAATAATCTCATGAGCTGCTTTACATGATTGAGATTCATATGAGTTTTGTATCACTACTATTCTATGTGCTACTCTAGTGATGTTATTAAAGTAGTTTTATTCCTCCTGCACGGTGTAATGGTGACAGTGTGTGCATCCGTGTTAGTACTTGGCGTAGGCTATGATTGTAATCTCTTGTAGATTATGAAGTTAACTATTGCTATGATAGTATTGATGTGATCTATGCCTCCTTCATGGTATGATGGTGACAGTGTGCATGCTATGTTAGTTCTTGGTGTAATTGTGTTGATCTATCTTACACTCTAAGTTTATTTAAATATGAACATTGAATATTGTGGAGCTTGTTAACTCCGGCATTGAGGGTTCGTGTAATCCTACACAGTTAGCGGTGTTCATCATCCAACAAAAGAGTGTAGAGTAGTCCTATTATGTGATCATTGTTGAGAGTGTCCACTAGTGAAAGCAGGATCCCTGGGCCTTGCTTCCAAGCATCGAATCTCCGTTTGTTTACCTGTTTTACTCGCGTTACTACCGCTGCGTTACTACCGCTTGTTTATCGTCCCGCGCAAAGCACTTTTCTCGGTGCCGTTGCTACTGCTTATTCATACCACCTGTATTTCACTATCTCTTCGCCGAACTAGTGCACCTCTTATGTGTGTTGGGGACACAAGAGACTTCTTGCTTTGTGGTTGCAGGGTTGCATGAGAGGGATATCTTTGACCTCTTCCTCCCTGAGTTCGATAAACCTTGGGTGATCCACTTAAGGGAAACTTGCTGCTGTTCTACAAACCTCCGCTCTTGGAGGCCCAACACTGTCTACAAGAATAGAAGCTCCCGTAGACATCAAGCTATTTTCTGGCGCCGTTGCCGGGGAGGAAAGGTAAAAGGTACTCACACTCCGGATCTCGGCTACTAAGCTATTTTCGCCGTTGTAAGTACTCGAAGCTATTTCCTTTAGATCCCGCAATTGCATCTTTTTGTTTCTTGTTTACACTAGTTTGGCATAATGGACAAGAATGAGCTTCTTATTCTATTTCCTGATTTAAAACATGGATTGTTTGATGCGAAAATTAAAAAACCTATGGAATCTTATTTGAATGCTGGTAGTAATATTAGTATGAACGCTTTGAACACCATTGTTGATAATGATATAGAAAGTTCTAAGCTTGGGGAAGCTGGTTTTCATGATCTTTTTAGTCCCCCAAGCATTGAGGAGAAAATTTTCTTTGATGATACTTTGCCTCCTATTTATGATGATTATAATGATAGTGGTCTTTTGGTGCCACCTACTATGGAGAGTAAATTTTGTTGTGATTATACTATGCCTCCTACACTTGATGAGAATAATAATGATAGCTACTTTGTTGAATTTGCTCCCACTATTACTAATAAAATTGATTATGCCTATGTGGGGAGTAATAATTTTATGCATGAGACTCATGATAAGAATGCTTTATGTGATAGTTATATTGTTGAGTTTGCTCATGTTGCTACTGAAAATTATTATGAGAGAGGAAAATATGGTTGTAGAAATTTTCATGTTACTAAAACACCTCTCTATGTGCTGAAATTTTTGAAGCTACACTTGTTTTATCTTCCTATGCTTGTTACTTTGCTCTTCATGAACTTGTTTACTTACAAGATTCCTATGCATAGGAAGCATGTTAGACTTAAATGTGTTTTGAATTTGCTTCTTAATGCTCTCTTTTGCTCCAAATACTATTTCCTGCGAGTGCAACATTAAAACTGCTGAGCCCATCTTAATGGCTATAAAGAAAGAACTTCTTGGGAGATAACCCATGTGCTATTTTGCTACAGTACTTTGTTTTATATTTGTGTCTTGGAAGTTGTTTACTACTGTAGAAACCTCTCCTTATCTTAGTTTTGTGTTTTGTTGTGCCAAGTAAAGTCTTTGATAGTAAAGTTCATACTAGATTTGGATTACTCGCGCAGGAAACAGATTTCTTGCTGTCACGAATCTGGGCCTAATTCTCTGTAGGTAACTCATAAAATTATGCCAATTTACGTGAGTGATCCTCAGATATGTACGCAACTTTCATTCAATTTGAGCATTTTCATTTGAGCAAGTCTGGTGCCTCAATAAAATTAGTTTTTACGGACTGTTCTGTTTTGACAGATTCTGCCTTTTATTTCGCATTGCTTCTTTTGCTATGTGGGATGGATTTCTTTGTTCCATTGACTTCCAGTAGCATTGAGCAATGTCCAGAAGTGTTAAGAATGATTGTGTCACCTCTGAACATGTGAATTTTTGATTATGCACTAACCCTCTAATGAGTTTGTTTCAAGTTTGGTGTGGAGGAAGTTTTCAAGGGTCAAGAGAGGAGGATGATATACTATGATCAAGAAGAGTGAAAGCTCTAAGCTTGGGGATGCCCCGGTGGTTCACCCCTGCATATTTCAAGAAGACTCAAGCGTCTAAGCTTGGGGATGCCCAAGGCATCCCCTTCTTCATCGACAAATTATCGAGTTCCTTCTCTTGAAACTATATTTTTATTCGGTCACATCTTATGTACTTTACTTGGAGCGTCCGTGTGCTTTTATTTTTGTTTTGTTATTTTCATTCTCTGAATAAATACATGCTTGTGTGGGAGAGAGACACGCTCCGCTGGTTCATATGAACACATGTGTTCTTCGCTTTATCTTTTAGTGTTCATGGCGAAGGTTAAAACTGCTTCGTTCATTTTTATATGGTTGGAAACGGAAAATGCTACATGTAGTAATTGGTAAAATGTCTTGAATAATTTGATACTTGGCAATTATTGTGCTCATGTTTAAGCTCTTGCATCATATACTTTGCACCCATTAATGAAGAAACACCTAGAGCTTGCTAAATTTGGTTTGCATATTTGGTCTCTCTAAAGTCTAGATAATTTCTAGTATTGAGTTTGAACAACAAGGAAGACGGTGTAGAGTCTTATAATGTTTACAATATGTCTTCTATGTGAGTTTTGCTGCACCGGTTCATCTTTGTGTTTGTTTCAAATAACCTTGCTAGCCTAAACCTTGTATCGAGAGGGAATACTTCTCATGCATCCAAAATCCTTGAGCCAACCACTATGCCATTTGTGTCCACCATACCTACCTACTACATGGTATTTCTCCGCCATTCCAAAGTAAATTGCTTGAGTGCTACCTTTAAATTTCCATCATTCGCCTTTACAATATATAGCTCATGGGACAAATAGCTTAAAAACTATTGTGGTATTGAATATGTACTTATGCACTTTATCTCTTATTAAGTTGCTTGTTGTGCGATAACCATGTTTCGGGGACGCCATCAACTACCCTTTGTTGAATATCATGTGAGTTGCTATGCATGTCCGTCTTGTCTCGAAGTAAGAGAGATCTACCACCTTTATGGTTGGAGCATACATATTGTTAGAGAAGAACATTGGGCCGCTAACTAAAGCCATGAATCATGGTGGAAGTTTCAGTTTTGGACATATATCCTCAATCTCATATTAGAATAATAATTGTTGCCACATGCTTATGCATTAAAGAGGAATCCATTATCTGTTATCCATGTTGTCCCGGTATGGATGTCTAAGTTGATAATAATCAAAAGCGAGAAATCCAAAATGCGAGCTTTCTCCTTAGACCTTTGTACAGGCGGCATGGAGGTACCCCATTGTGATACTTGGTTAAAACATGTGTATTGCGATGATCCGGTAGTCCAAGCTAATTAGGACAAGGTGCGGGCACTATTAGTATACTATGCATGAGGCTTGCAACTTGTAAGATATAATTTACATAACTCATATGCTTTATTACTACCGTTGACAAAATTGTTTCATGTTTTCAAAACCAAAGCTCTAGCACAAATATAGCAATCGATGCTTTCCTCTTTGAAGGACCTTTCTTTTACTTTTATGTTGAGTCAGCTTTACCCATTTCTCTCTATCTTAGAAGCAAACACTTGTGATTAATCGTGCATTGATTCTTACATACTTGCATATTATACTTGTTATATTGCTTTGCATTGACAATTATCCATGAGATATACATGTTACAAGTTGAAAGCAACCGCTGAAACTTAATCTTCCATTGTGTTGCTTCAATGTCTTTACTTTGAATTTATTGCTTTATGAGTTAACTCTTATGCAAGACTTATTGATGCCTGTCTTGAAAGTACTATTCATGAAAAGTCTTTGCTATATGATTCAATTGTTTACTCAGTGCATTAACATTGCTTCGAATCGCCGCATTCATCTCATATGCTTTACAATAGTATGATTAAGATTATGTTGGTAGCATGTCACTTCAGAAATTATCTTTTATCGTTTACCTACTCGAGGACGAGTAGGAACTAAGCTTGGGGATGCTGATACGTCTCCAACGTATCTATAATTTCTGATGTTCCATGCTTGTTTTATGACAATACCGACATGTCTTGTTCACACTTTATGTCATTATTATGGGTTTTCCAGAACTAACCTATTGACGAGATGCCGAAAGGCCGCTGTCGTTTTCTCGCTGTTTTTGGTTCCGTAAAGGCTGTTCGGGCAATATTCTCGGAATTGGACGAAATCAACGCCAAACCTCCTATTTTTCCCGGAAGGCTCCGAACACCGAAGAAGAGTCGGAGAGGGGCCGGGGGCCACCACACCATAAGGCGGCGCGGGCCGGACCCCGGCCGCGCCGGCCTAGGGTGGGGCCACCCGTCAGCCCTCCCCGCGCCGCCTCTTCGCCTATATAACCCCTTTCGACCTAAAAACGCAGTACCTCTCGACGAAAACCTCGCGAAAGACTCCGGGGCGCCGCCACATCGCGAAACTCCAATCCGGGGGACAGAAGTCTCTGTTCCCGCACCCTGCCGGGACGGGGAATTGCCCCCGCAGCCATCTCCACCGCCGTCTCCACCGCCATCTTCACCGCCATCGCTGCCTCCATGATGAGGAGGGAGTAATCCACCCCCGAGGCTGAGGGCTCCGCTGTAGCTATGTGGTTAATTTCTCTCCCATGTACCTCAATACAATAATCTCATGAGCTGCTTTACATGATTGAGATTCATATGAGTTTTGTATCACTACTATTCTATGTGCTACTCTAGTGATGTTATTAAAGTAGTTTTATTCCTCCCGCACGGTGTAATGGTGACAAGTGTGTGCATCCGTGTTAGTACTTGGCGTAGGCTATGATTGTAATCTCTTGTAGATTATGAAGTTAACTATTGCTATGATAGTATTGATGTGATCTATGCCTCCTTCATGGTATGATGGTGACAGAGGTGCATGCTATGTTAGTTCTTGGTGTAATTGTGTTGATCTATCTTACACTCTAAGGTTATTTAAATATGAACATTGAATATTGTGGAGCTTGTTAACTCCGGCATTGAGGGTTCGTGTAATCCTACACGCTTAGCGGTGTTCATCATCCAACAAAAGAGTGTAGAGTAGTCCTATTATGTGATCATTGTTGAGAGTGTCCACTAGTGAAAGCAGGATCCCGGGCCTTGCTTCCAAGCATCGAATCTCCGTTTGTTTATCGTTTCTATCGCGTTACTACTGCTGCGTTACTACTCGCTTGTTTACCGTCCCGGGCAAAGCACTTTTCCGGTGCCGTTGCTACCGCTTATTCATACCACCTGTATTTCACTATCTCTTCGCCGAACTAGTGCACCTCTTATGTGTGTTGGGGACACAAGAGACTTCTTGCTTTGTGGTTGCAGTGGTTGCATGAGAGGGATATCTTTGACCTCTTCCTCCCTGAGTTCGATAAACCTTGGGTGATCCACTTAAGGGAAACTTGCTGCTGTTCTACAAACCTCTGCTCTTGGAGGCCCAACACTGTCTACAAGAATAGAAGCTCCCGTAGACATCAGTCATCTTTGTGGTTCTCGCTTGTCATCTTTACTTCGTCGAGGTCTTCTGGGGCCTGTCTCAGGAGATGTCTCGCTTCAGGGTTGTCAGGATTGTAGGCTTGGCAAACAGAATCAGTTACCTTATCCTACTAGTGCGTCTGTATCTCAGCGTCTGTTTGATTTGGTCCATTCTGATGTATGGGGTCCGGCTCCTTTTGCTTCCAAGGGGGGCCACCGCTACTATGTTCTTTTTATCGATGTCTTCTCTCGCCACACTTGGATTTATTTTATGACTTCTCGCAGCGAGGTTCTCTCGATATATAAGCGTTTTGCTGCCATGGTCCATACTCAGTTTTCCATGCCTATACGTGTCTTTCGGGCTGATTCTGCCGGTGAGTATATCTCCCAGCTGTTGCGTGGTTTTCTTGCTGAGCAGGGTACTCTTGCCCAGTTTTCCTGCCCTGGCGCCCATGCCCAAAATGGCGTGGCTGAGCGCAAGCATCGCCACCTGCTTGAGACGGCACGTGCGATGATGATCGCTGCCTGCTGCGTGTAGTTGACACGTCCGTTGGGAACCCCAAGAGGAAGGTGTGATGCGCACAGCAGTAAGTTTCCCTCAGTAAGAAACCAAGGTTATCGAACCAGTAGGAGTCAAGGAACACGTGAAGGTTGTTGGTGGCGGAGTGTAGTGCGGCGCAACACCAGGGATTCCGGCGCCAATGTGGAACCCGCACAACACAATCAAAGTACTTTGCCCCAACGTAACAGTGAGGTTGTCAATCTCACCGGCTTGATGTAAACAAAGGATTAGATGTATAGTGTGGATGATGATGGTTGTTTGCGAAGAACAGTAAAGAACAATTGCAGTAGATTGTATTTCAGATGTAAAGAATTAGACCGGGGTCCACAGTTAACTAGTGGTGTCTCTCCCATAAGATAAACAGATGTTGGGTGAACGAATTACAGTTGGGCAATTGACAAATAAAGAAGGCGTAACAATGCACATACATATATCATGATGAGTACTATGAGATTTAATCAGGGCATTACGACAAAGTACATAGACCGCTATCCAAGCATGCATCTATGCCTAAAAAGTCCACCTTCAGTGTTATCATCCGAACCCCTTCCAGCATTAAGTTGCAAACAACGTGACAATTGCATTAAGTATGGTGCGTAATGTAATCAACACAAATATCCTTAGACAAAGCATCGATGTTTTATCCCTAGTGGCAACAGCACATCCACAACCTTAGAACTTTCGTCACATCGTCCCGCATTCAATGGAGGCATGAACCCACTATCGAGCATAAATACTCCCTCTTGGAGTCACAAGTATCAACTTGGCCGAGCCTCTACTAGCAACGGAGAGCATGCAAGAACATAAACAACATATATGATAGATTGATAATCAACTTGACATAGTATTCAATATTCATCGGATCCCAACAAACACAACATGTAGGATTACAAATAGATGATCTTGATCATGATATGCAGCTCACAAGATCTAACATGATAGCACAATGAGGAGAAGACAACCATCTAGCTACCGCTATGGACCCATAGTCCAGGGGTGAACTACTCACACATCGATCCGGAGGCGATCATGGTGATGAAGAGACCTCCGGGAGATGATTCCCCTCTCCGGCAGGGTGCCGGAGGCGATCTCCTGAATCCCCCGAGATGGGATTGGCGGCGGCGTCTCTGGAAGGTTTTCCGTATCGTGGCTCTCGGTACTGGGATATTCGCGACGAAGGCTTTAAGTAGGCGGAAGGGCGGAGTCGGAGGAGTCACGGGGGCCCCACACGCTAGGGCCGCGCGGTCCCCCCTTAGGCCGCGCCGCCCTAGTGTGGCGGCGCCCCGTGGCCCCACTTCGTATCTCCCTCGGTCTTCTGGAAGCTTCGTGGCAAAATAAGACCCTGGGCGTTGATTTCGTCCAATTCCGAGAATATTTCCTTACTAGGATTTCTGAAACCAAAAACAGCGTAGAAACAAAGAATCGGCTCTTCGGCATCTCGTCAATAGGTTAGTGCCGGAAAATGCATAATAATGACATATAATGTGTATAAAACATGTGAGTATCATCATAAAAGTAGCATGGAACATAAGAAATTATAGATACGTTTGGGACGTATCAAGCATCCCCAAGCTTAGTTCCTACTCGCCCTCGAGTAGGTAAACGATAACAAAGATAATTTCGAAGTGACATGCTATCATAATCTTGATCATACTATTGTAAAGCATATGAGATGAATGCAGCGATTCGAAGCAATGGCAAGGATAATGAGTAAACAAATGAATCATATAGCAAAGACTTTTCATGAATAATACTTTCAAGACAAGCATCAATAAGACTTGCATAAGAATTACTCATAAAGAAATAAATTCTTAGTAGAAAGCTTTGAAACAACACAAAGGAAGATATAAGTTTCAGCGGTTGCTTTCAACTTCAACATATATATCTCATGGATAATTGTCAACACAAAGTAATATAACAAGTGCAATAGGTAAACATGTAAGAATCAATGCACACAGCTTACACAAGTGTTTGCTTCTGAGATAGAAAGAATAGGTAAACTGACTCAACAATAAAGTAGAAGAATGGCCCTTCGCAGAGGGAAGCATGGATTACTATATTTGTGCTAGAGCTTTTCATTTTGAAAACATGAAACAATTTTGTCAACGGTAGTAATAAATCATATGTGTTATGTATAAGATATCCTATAAGTTGCAAGCCTCATGCATAGTATACCAATAGTGCTCGCACCTTGTCCTAATTAGCTTGGATTAACATGGATTATCATTGCATAGCATATGTTTCAACCAAGTGTCACAAAGGGGTACCTCTATGCCGCCTGTACAAAGGTCTAAGGAGAAAGCTCGCGTTGGATTTCTCGCTTTTGATTATTCTCAACTTAGACATCCATACCGGGACAACATAAACAACAGATAATAGACTCCTCTTTAATGCATAAGCATTCAACAATGCTTAATATTCTCATAAGAGATTGAGGATTAATTGTCCAAACCGAAACTTCCAAAGCATGGATCATGGCTTTAGTTAGCGGCCCAATGTTCTTCTCTAACAATATGCATACTCAAACCATATGATCATGAAAATCGCCCTTACTTCAGACAAGATGAACATGCATAGCAACTCACATGATTTTCAACAAAGGTAAAAGTTGATGGCGTCCCCAGAAACATGGTTACCGCTCAACAAGCAACTTATTAAGAAATAAGATACATAAGTACATATTCTTCACCACAATAGTTTTTAAGGCTATTTCCCATGAGCTATATATTGTAAAGACAAAGGATAGAATTTTAAAGGTAGCACTCAAGTAATTTACTTTGGAATGGTGGAGAAATACCATGTAGTAGGTAGGTATGGTGGACACAAATGGCATGGTTATTGGCTCAAGGATTTGGATGCGCGAGAAGAATTCCTCTCAATACAAGGCTAGGATAGCAAGGTTGTTTGAAGGAAACTCAAGTATAAAATGGTGCAGCAAGACTCACATATGAACATATTGTAAGCATTATAAGACTTTACATCGTCTCCTTGTTGTTCAAACACCTTAACCAGAAAATATCTAGACTCTAGAGATCAATCATGCAAACCAAATTTTAACAAGCTCTATGTAGTTCTTCATTAATAGGTACAAAGTACATGATGCAAGAGCTTAAACATGATCTATATCAGCACAACAATTGCCAAGTATCAAATTATTCAAGATATTATACCATTTACCACATGCGGCATTTTCCGTTTCCAACCATATAACAATGAATGAAATAGTTCAACTTTCGCCATGAACATTAAGAATAAAGCTAAGAACATATGTGTTCATACGAAACAGCGGAGCGTGTCTCTCTCCCAAACAAAGAATTCTAGGATCCAATTTTATTTAAACAAAAACAAAAACAAAAACATACAGACGCTCCAAGTAAAGCACATAAGATGTGACAGAATAAAAATATAGTTTCACTAGAGGTGACCTGATAAGTTGTCGATGAAGAAGGGATGCCTTGGGCATCCCCAAGCTTAGATGCTTGAGTCTTCTTAAAATATGCAGGGATGAACCACGGGGGCATCCCCAAGCTTAGACATTTTACTCTTCTTGATCATATTGTATCATCCTCCTCTCTTGACCCTTGAAAACTTCCTCCACACCAAACTCGAAACAATCTCATTAGAGGGTTAGTGCATAATTCATATATTCAGAGGTGACATAATCATTCTTAACACTTCTGGATATTGCACAAAGCTACTGAAAGTTAATGGAACAAAGGAATCCATCAAACATAGCAAAACAGGCAATGCGAAATAAAAGGCAGAATCTGTCAAAACAGAACAATTCGTAAAGACGAATTTTTTAGAGGCACTGGACTTACTCAGATGAAAATGCTCAAATTGAATGAAAGTTGCGTACATATCTGAGGATCACGCACGTAAATTGGCAGATTTTTATAAATTTTCTACAGCAGGGGCGGCTCAATTTCGTGATAGCAAGAAATATGTTCCTGCGCAGCAATCCAAATCTAGTATTGACTTTACTATCAAAGACTTTACTTGGCACAACAATGCAATAAAATAAAGATAAAGAGAGGTTGCTACAGTAGTAACAACTTCCAAGACTCAAATATAAAACAAAATGCAGAAGTAAAATAATGGGTTGTCTCCCATAAGCGTTTTTCTTTAACGCCTTTCAGCTAGGCGCAGAAAGTGTGAATCAAGTAATATCAAGAGATGAAGCATTGACATTCTTACCAGGGGCTTTGAGCCTACCTTTCTTACTCTTATTCTTACTCTTTGGTTTAGGGAATATATGACCACATCCCGGTATAGAGGATTTTAGAGTGAACTTAGGAGGAAACATGATGAAATAAACGAAAGGTAAATAAAGTAAATGCAAGTAACTAATTTTTTGTGTTTTTAATATGGAGAACAAGACAATAAATAAAGTAAAGCTAGCAACTAATTTTTTTGTGTTTTTGATATAGAGAGCAAACAAAGCAGTAAATAAAATAAAGTAAAGCAAGACAAAAACAAAGTAAAGAGATTGGATGTGGGAGACTCCCCTTGCAGCGTGTCTTGATCTCCCCGGCAACGGCGCCAGAAATTTACTTGCTGCGTGTTGTTGACACGTCCGTTGGGAACCCCAAGAGGAAGGTGTGATGCGCACAGCCGACAAGTTTCCCTCGCAAGAAACCAAGGTTATCGAACCAGTAGGAGTCAAGGAACACGTGAAGGTTGTTGGTGGCGGAGTGTAGTGCGGCGCAACACCAGGGATTCCGGCGCCAACGTGGAACCTGCACAACACAATCAAAGTACTTTCCCCCAACGTAACAGTGAGGTTGTCAATCTCACCGGCTTGCTGTAAACAAAGGATTAGATGTATAGTGTGGATGATGATGGTTGTTTGCGAAGAACGATAAAGAACAATTGCAGTAGATTGTATTTCAAATGTAAAGAATTGGACCGGGGTCCACAGTTCACTAGTGGTGTCTCTCCCATAAGATAAACAGATGTTGGGTGAACGAATTACAGTTGGGCAATTGACAAATAAAGAAGGCATAACAATGCACATACATATATCATGATGAGTACTATGAGATTTAATCAGGGCATTACGACAAAGTACATAGACCGCTATCCAGCATGCATCTATGCCTAAAAAGTCCACCTTCAGGTTATCATCTGAACCCCTTCCAGTATTAAGTTGCAAACAACAGACAATTGCATTAAGTATGATGCGTAATGTAATCAACACAAATATCCTTAGACAAAGCATCAATGTTTTATCCCTAGTGGCAACAACACATCCACAACCTTAGAACTTTATGTCACTGTCCCAGATTCAATGGAGGCATGAACCCACTATCGAGCATAAATACTCCCTCTTGGAGTCACAAGTATCAACTTGGCCGAGCCTCTACTAGCAACGGAGAGCATGCAAGAACATAAACAACATATATGATAGATTGATAATCAACTTGACATAGTATTCAATATTCATCGGATCCCAACAAACACAACATGTAGGATTACAAATAGATGATCTTGATCATGATAGGCAGCTCACAATATCTAACATGATAGTACAATGAGGAGAAGACTACCATCTAGCTACTGCTATGGACCCATAGTCCAGGGGTGAACTACTCACACATAGATCCGGAGGCGATCATGGTGATGAAGAGACCTCCGGGAGATGATTCCCCTCTCCGGCAGGGTGCCGGAGGCGATCTCCTGAATCCCCCGAGATGGGATTGACGGCGGCGGCGTCTCTGGAAGGTTTTCCGTATCGTGGCTCTCGGTACTGGGATATTCGCGATGAAGGCTTTAAGTAGGCGGAAGGGCGAGTCGGAGGAGTCACGGGGGCCCCACACGCTAGAGCCGCGCGGGCCCCTCTTAGGCCGCGCCGCCCTAGTGTGGCGGCGCCCCGTGGCCCCACTTCGTATCTCCCTCGGTCTTCTGGAAGCTTCGTGGCAAAATAAGACCCTGGGCGTTGATTTCGTCCAATTCCGAGAATATTTCCTTACTAGGATTTCTGAAACCAAAAACAGCTAGAAAACAAGAATCGGCTCTTCGGCATCTCGTCAATAGGTTAGTGCCGGAAAATGCATAATAATGACATATAATGTGTATAAAACATGTGAGTATCATCATAAAAGTAGCATGGAACATAAGAAATTATAGATACGTTTGGGACGTATCACTGCCTCTCTTCCTCCTCACTTCTAGGCTGAGGTTGTGTCTATTTCCACCTATCTCATCAACCTTCAGCCCTCCACGACCTTGCAGGGTGGTATTCCTCTTGAGCGTCTTACTGGTCACACTCCTGATTACTCGACCCTTCGTCTTTTTTGTTGCGTTTGCTATGTTCTTCTTGCTCCACGCGAACGCACCAAGCTGACTGCTCAATCTGTCGAGTGTGTCTTCCTTCGCTACAACCCTGAGCATAAGGGATATAAGTGTTGGGATCCTATTGCTCGTCGGATGCGCATATCTCGGGATATCACCTTTGATGAGTCCCGTCCTTTCTACCTGCGTCCCACCACTTCTTCCTTCTCGGTGGATGATATCTCTTTTCTCATGTTCCCTGAATCACCTCCTCCTATGCCTCAGGTCCCTACACCGCCGAGTCTCTCACCACCTTCTCCTCCTTCGCCCACCAGACCCCCTCTCCTCCCTCACCACCTTCTCCACCCTCCACATCTTACTCTCCCATGTCCCCTTCCTCACCTACGGTGGTTCCTCCCTACCCTTTTCACTAATCCCGTCGTTCCCGTGAGGATGATGATGCTCCTTCTGATATGCCCTCCACCTCAGGTGCGATGTCCTCTCCGTCTGAGCCGCCTCATCATCTTCGTGCTCGTCCTCGTCCTCCTCCTGATCGCTATTCTCCCACTCACTATGGTCTTTCTGCTGTCCTTGAGCCGACCTCTTATCAGGATGCTCTTGCTCATCCTGAATGACAGCTAGCAATGGCTGAGGAGATTGCTGCTCTCGAGCGTACTAGCACCTGGGATGTCGTCACTCCTCCTTCCTCCGTTCATCCCATCACCTGTAAGTGGGTCTACAAGATTAAGACTCGCTCTGATGGTTCTCTTGAGCGTTACAAGGCTCGTCTTGTCGCTCATGGCTTTCAGCAGGAGCATGGCCGTGACTATGATGAGACCTTTGCTCCCGTGGCTCACATGACCACTGTTCGTACTCTCCTTGTCGTTGCTTCTGTTCGTCGCTGGTCTGTCTCTCAGCTTGATGTGCAGAATGCTTTCCTTAATGGTGAGTTACATGAGGAGGTATACATGCAGCCACCACCTAGCTGCTCTACTCCCGATGGCATGGTCTGTCGTCTCCGGCGCTCTCTCTATGGCCTTAAGCAAGCCTCCCGCGCCTGGTTTCAGCGTTTCGCCTCTGTGGTGACCTCTGCTGGTTTTGTTCCTAGCGCACATGACCCTGCGCTCTTTGTCCACACATCTTCTCATGGCCGGACTCTCCTTCTTCTCTATGTCGATGACATGATCATCACAGGTGACGACCCTGAGTACATTGCCTTTGTCAAGGCCCATCTTCGTGATCAGTTTCTCATGACTAATCTTGGTCCTCTCCGCTACTTTCTTGGGCTTGAGGTTTCCTCTACCTCCGATGGCTTCTATATCTCCCAGGAGAAGTATATTCAGGACCTTCTCACTCGTGCCGCTCTTACTGATGAGCGCACTATCGAGACTCCTATGGAGCTCAATGTCCTCCTCCGTGCCACTGATGGTGATCCTCTTCCGGAGCCGACTCGCTATCGTCACCTGGTTGGGAGCCTTGTCTACCTTGCTGTCACTCGTCCTGACATCTCCTACCCGGTTCACATTCTGAGTCAGTTCATGTCTGCTCCCACTAGTGTCCACTATAGTCATCTCCTTCGCGTCCTCTGGTATCTTCGTTGCACTATCTCCCGTCGTCTCTTCTTTCCTAGCTCCAGCTCCTTACAGCTCCAGACCTACTCGGATGCTACTCGGGCTAGCGATCCGGATGATCGCAAGTCTCTTTTCGCCTCTACCGTGTCTTTCTTGGTGGCTCTCTCATTGCTTGGAAGACCAAGAAGCAGGTTGCAGTCTCTCGTTCGAGTGTCGAGGCTGATTTGCGAGCGATGGCTCTCTTGACGGCTGAGGTGACCTGGTTACGCTGGTTACTTGCGGACTTTGGTGTTTCTGCTGACGCCCCGACTCCTCTCCTATCGGACAGTATGCGGTGCCATCAGCATTGCGCACGATCCGGTGAAGCAGAGCTCACCAAACACATCGGTGTTGATTCCTTCTATGTGCGTCATGCTGTGCAGCATCAGGTTATGGCTCTTCATTATGTGCCTTCAGAGCTTCAGCTTGCTGACTTCTTCACGAAGGCCCAGACTAGAACGCAACATGGTTTCTTTCTCTCCAAACTCAGTGTTGTTGATCCACCATGAGTTTGAGGGGGTGTTAGAGTTGTATAGTCCCTTTTCCTGTATTCCCCAGTATATGAGGGGTTTACCTGCACATTGTCACACATGTACATGTACTGCCCTATGGCCCTCTGTGAATACTAGTTGCTATTCCAACACAACAAACTCCAGTAGTTAATATAGTAGCACATTTTAAAAATCACAACATAAGGTTCATCAGGCCATTTTTTCTCGAAACATGCCAAGTTCCTTGTTTTCCAAATGCTCCAAATTACAGCAGTTATTCCTACAACAAGGACTTCCTTTTTCTTTCCCCCGAAACCCTTCAACCAATTGGAGATGCAATGATCAGCAGATTCAAATTGGAAATTGAAATCAAAAGTGCAGCTGACCACATTCCAAATGTATCTAGCAAGAGGACATTTGAAAAAGAGGTGATTAATGGATTCATTACTTCCACAAAAAAGAAATTTTTTTTCTCACATTTTTCTCCCCTTCACAGCAGCACATGTCTTGTTAGAATGCTTTTTTCAGCATTAACCACAAGAAAGTCTTAATTTTAAGGGGTATCTTAACTTTCCACATGAATTTGTAGGGTACCAATTCATTGCATTCCATTGCTAGATATAAGGATTTAACTGAAAAATTCCCTGAATTTGTTAACTTTCATATTAACTTGTTAGGTTTATTATTTAAGTTAACTCTCTCCGGCAGCTTTTTTAATTCATACCATTGTTCTCTAAGCCCCCCAACCATTACTCTCCTAAACCTAAGTCCTTCTACACCTGCATCAAAGACTTTCTGCACTGTTACATTTCTGTTCATGGAGGCTAAGAACAGTCTTGGGATGGTTTTAGCTAGGCAGGAGGGGCCTATCCACTTATCTTCCTAAAAACTTGTCTTAGCTCCATCTTTTTTGAGGTTAACTTTGTGCCCTGCTGGATCATTGGTAGTGTATTATATTTGAACTTTTGAGGTTTCTCATGATTAATTGAACTTTGGCGTGTTAATAGAGCATTACGCCAATGAAGGCAATGATTTATTCTCATAACTCAGTCTTAGAACTAAAATCTAATAGTTGTATTAACTATCCCATTTATTTATGCAACAAAGCTTAACCTGCTGAATGATGTTATAATGATGTGAATCTATTCTGTCTGTATTGCCAACAGCTACTGCAATTGGTATCAACTTCCATGAATTGCTTGGGACACCACAGAATGTTTTATCTTGCTGCGGCAGTTTCTGACTTCTACGTTCCATGGGATAGCACGATAGGTTCTACTTCGTTTTTTCATATGCTCATTATTTATACACTAGTAGTTGGGGCGCCCCTTGGGGCGCCTCCTCGCTGGTCATCTGCAATCCAATATTTGGCATGCATGATGCCATTGTAACCTTCAACATATGTTATGATTTAATGCTTCGTTCAACCAATGGTTCACAATATCACACTGGAAGTTCTATAAGGCTAAATAAGCACACCAAATGATTCAACACATGCACGCTGCCATTTCAAAGTAATGGATGATATTTCCTCAAGACACTTATTTCAACATGGAGTTTACTTTATCTCACAAGTAACATAATCAATAGAAGACAACATGCAACAAACTCATCCAAGGCAGAATCAAAAGCCTAAAGAGATATGCATTTATTAAATTTTCAAAGGAGACACATAGATATATGTCTGCAGACTAATTCCAAGTTCCGATTGCTGAATACTTGATGGGCCATAGACAATATGACCAACTGGAATTTCTTGGCAATCTTTAATCCTCGCAACTTCCTTAGGGGTGTTGTTGAAAATTCCTTGCTAGTTTATACCCAGTCTATGAGGATGGTGATACCTAGGGTCTGATGTGGTTTAATCTGCATCAGAAAGAGTTTCAAGTGCATTAACTTCCATTGCCTAGGAAGAACAATGAAAGCCTTTCAATGGGTAAAGCAAGATTATAAAGTTTAGATGATTTGACATGAAAAATGCATCTGAAAACCCTTATTTAATCAGATAAAAAAGAAAAGTTTAAATCAGAATGTTCATAATTCATTAGTATCAATTGTTTGCATAAAACTGAATGCATAGATCTTTTATAAAGTGGAAAGCCCTCATAGTTAATTAGTTGTAACAATGTGGTAATCGTATCGAAAACGAAAAGATAGATATTATTTATGCAGAACGTAAAACAAAAATGTTTTAAGTTGATTCCTTATTGTAAGAGACGGTTCATATCCTAGAAAAAATTACCGAAACTCCACATGTTAGGATATCATAAAATAAAATAAAATAAAATAAAATAAAGTTAGTTCAAAATCAATCGACATTTCGAGAATGATAAGAACTTGATATTTATGTGGTCATTAGCCCTAGCTTTAAATGAGCTTGAAGATTGATAAATCAATGTCTTGCAAGTTAAAATATAAAACTGCAGCAGCACAAAAATAAAAGGGTAAGATAACATGTTCTGAACCTTGTAGGCCTAGCAGTTTTGTTTAACTACAAAAGGTAAAATTCATCTTCCTGCAGATTTCCAAAGAGGTGTATTATAAGAAAACTGTTATGCATGGTCCAGTTAACAAGTTGAGCACAACTTCTCTCTCAACTGAGTATGATAGGATGAACTGACAGAAAAATGAGCATACACAACAACAAGCAAAAATATCTCAACAGGTAAAAATCACATGTAAGAGATGAAGTCATGTATAGGAAACACTAATTGGCTACCTCAGCCAAGAAAAACTCAGTGCTTAAAATATACCTTGAGCTTTACCATATGAAGGCAACTACACTATACAAGAATGCTAGTCAAAGTACCTGCAAACTGGTGGTCCTTCTTCTCCTCTACAGCTTCACCGCATTTGTAAGGACAAACAATGGTTTTCAATTGTACAAGAACCAAAGTGTTACGTCATATAATAAGAGGAGGCTTGTGCAAGATTAATCCATATATAGCAGGTGATGTACCAGATCAGGTGAATACACCTGCAAATAAGACATATACAACGTATGAGCCTATACTGAAATACTAATGCTGCAATTAACAAGTATAAAAATTAGGATAGCTAGAGGTTTCAATATTACTGGCCAAACAAATTTAGATAGATAGGAAACTTTATGGTATGAATATAAACACAAATATGTAAGAATAATCTCGATGAACCAATTTGAAAGGGCATAAACAACATTGATTTGAGAATAAATTAATTGCCATTGAAATTACAGAGATACGACCAATAAATCTGCTATAGGATCAATCACATACATACTACTAACTACAGGGCTAAATGTGGCTACTAATCTTACATAACCATCCCACCATAATATTATTGCATGATCCTTACTTTTTTTGCAAGGTTGCATTCCTTTTTGTTCACAACAGACTGAATTTGGCCTTATAATAATTAATCACATTCTTACAATGCTATCTAAAATCCCCCTCCCTAGTCAAATGATACATCAGAACTGCTATAAATTTCACCTATTTAACCTGAATGCAAGCAGACAAGATAACAACCAAATATAAGATAAGATTCAGATGGATTCCACTTGCATCTCACATACAAAAGACCTTACTTTCTTTCGTGCATGAATAGAACGAAAGGGAGATAAAATTGAAGAGGTCAGGAAATACCCAAAACGGAAGATATTAAGTTACAGTTGGAAATTATGTACAAACCAAAACAACACACCTCCACTCTCACCATCTTCATGGTGCCATCAAGCTCTAGTGCATCTTTCATCATAGGGTGGGATGAGGGAAACCTATTGAGATTATAAACTTCCTCCAACACATATTTGAGACTCTTCTGAACATTAATCAAGGGAAACATCATGCATTGGTAAGCATAATATGCAGTGTGTGTAAAAACATGGAACCACCCTCAGAAAGTTAAGTGTGTGTAAGATTGGTGTGCATTGCAAAGTACTAACCATTCCCTGAGCACCCTCCTACCAAATCTCAAAATCAACACCATTACACTCCTGAATCAAAATATTGAGAATTAGTATACTATATAGTAACCATTGTAAGCTACAATAAATTGATGTATCTGATGGATCCTACATAGTAATAGAGTATCCATTTAAAGCTAAACACAATGGATCTTGTGAAAGCAAGTAGCAGCAATCTTAATTGCTTGTCAAGATCGTTAGGAAGATATATTACCCCACTGAACAACAACAAATTATGAGGGCACTACAAGATATATATACAATAGTGTCATTCCAATATTTTCATATGGCACAAACCTACCTTGGCAGATGACCGGTGAGTATCTACATAAGGTTTCATCCACTGTTTCTAGAGAAATGCCATCCAAAGAAAATTCAAAGCATTTTACAAAATAAAAAGACTTCCACAACATGATCGGTGGTGCATACCTTGAGTTGCTTGGCAAATTCCTCACAGTAACTGGCATACTCTCTTTTAATATCATAGCTATGGAGGCATGTGTGGTACTTACTTCACCTTCTGTACCCCTACATTGAAAATGATACAGAGAAAACGTATTGCTTAGAAACTTTTAAGAGACAAGAACTATATTTTAACTGAATACATTAAGCTGCAAAAAGTTCTATTCCAAGGCAAATAAATTCAAATTGAGACAAGTGAAGGCACGTGGGAAACAAGACAAAAAAACTACCTCGAGTCATTCTCCGAGGCACTTAGAGAATGATTACATTTTACCCTCCAACATGGGGACAAAGCAATGGAGAATCCGCTGCCTTCAACTCATCCCCGTCCTCGTCATGTCCTCCTAGCAGGATTCTAGATTTGATTATCCATGTGGTAAATGTCTAAATGATTAAGCAATGGGTAACATAGCTTGCATTGGTTCTCACATAACAAACATAAAGAAAAAACGCATATAAGACTATCAAGAAAGCCACTACCTACTCCATAGACTATGGACAGAGTCTCAACTTCTCATTTAGATCAGACAAACAAAATACAGCTAAGATTTTAGAAGTATTTGGGATTGATCTTACAAAACACTCACCGCAGAACAAGATTCCTTGTCTCCTATATCCTCTTGCTGCAGCCTTTTGTTGTTATCCATCAATCTAACACACATTCATTAAGCAATTCATCAAACGTTTCATGAGCACAAAACTAAAATGAGCATATAGCTCAATAACTCCAGATAGTGATAAATACTGGGATCCTAATCATATATGCTCAGATATATATATATAGCACAAACCAACACAAATCGAATTGAAGGTACAAAAAAGATGCCAAGAAGGAGGGAGGAATAGAAATCATGAATGACTTCAAAGTACACAAACGATCTTGCCATGGAAGACCAACATCTAGGTAATGCGGTGTTGATCAGCAAGACCAAATATTTCATCATCTAGCTGCAAACTGCAAATACTGAAACCGGTTTTGGGATGTCAATTTTCAAATGTGCTAATAACTGAATGCTAAATAGGCTACTGTACCATGCCCAACAATGACTCAACCAGACCGTCACGATAGCCTGCTGATTAAAGGAACACTGATTTTTAATTACAATAATCTGCAGACTTAGAAAAATAAATGCTAAATCTTCTGATTGTTCCTCCTTGCTCAACCTGCAGTAACTGAACATCAGCGACAACAAAAATAAAAAATGTCAACAAAAGAGAAAGCAAATCGTATAAGAAAACAACTCTACAGGAAAAACTACAGTTATAGGCATTAGATTGTCTCATATTGTCCTACACTGATAGAAAGTGTCGGGTTTTAATTTTTAAATCACATCCTTGGATCTAAAAGGAAAAGAAAGATACATTGCAATGCGGAAAGAGATGTCTCCATGGTTTAGTCCAGAACCGCCACATCCATCTGTAATGTTTCAAGGGAAATCTGCAATCAACAAGCATAAAGAAATCTGAAATCAAAAGCATCAAAGAAAATTACGCGTACCGAGAGACCCATCAAGAAGAGAGTGTAGTTCAATTTGGCAGCCACCTCGGCTCCGAACCACCGAGTCAATTCACCCACCTCGCTTCGAAGAGTCCAACGGCTGAAAAACAGCGGTACATGAGGTGTGGCAAGGGGAGGGTGAGTGCAAGGATGGAGATGGAAAGATAGGAGATATGGGGAAAAGGGTAAGAAGAGAGGTCAGAGGACGAGATTGGACTTACCTTGGTCCCGCACCGGTGCCGGGGAGCGCTGGCAAACAATGAACACCGCCGCCGCAACCACACTGCGCAGAGCCGGCCGTTCCTCGCCGCCATCCCGTTCCCCGGGATCGGCCGGCGCTCGTCGTGCTACTCCCGCACGCCGCCGCCGCCGCCGGGAAGAGTGAGACGAGAGAGAATAGGGTTTGAGAGGGAGAGAGCGCTAGGAAAGGTTCGTCAAGTTACTTTTCGCTCGCTCGCAGCCGCAGTACATCAGTCATGCTGTCTTGCAGTACAGGTGTAGTACAATTAGCCTGGCAGTACATCGACTACCAAATTATTATTTTTTTGAGAGACATCGACTACCAAATTTTCGCCCAGCCTGAGCACGCCATGGGGCTATCGTGGAGCTCGGAGAGATAGGGCAATGCTACACGCACTTGCTTGTTCCGCTGCCTTCAACTCATCCCCGTCCTCGTCATGTCCTCCTAGCAGGATTCTAGATTTTATTATCCATGTGGTAAATGTCTAAATGATTAAGCAATGGGTAACATAGCTTGCATTGGTTCTCACATAACAAACATAAAGAAAAAACGCATATAAGACTATCAAGAAAGCCACTACCTACTCCATAGACTATGGACAGAGTCTCAACTTCTCATTTAGATCAGACAAACAAAATACAGCTAAGATTTTAGAAGTATTTGGGATTGATCTTACAAAACACTCACCGCAGAACAAGATTCCTTGTCTCCTATATCCTCTTGCTGTGCAGCCTTTTGTTGTTATCCATCAATCTAACACACATTCATTAAGCAATTCATCAAACGTTTCATGAGCACAAAACTAAAATGAGCATATAGCTCAATAACTCCAGATAGTGATAAATACTGGGATCCTAATCATATATGCTCAGATATATATATATATATATAGCACAAACCAACACAAATCGAATTGAAGGTACAAAAAAGATGCCAAGAAGGAGGGAGGAATAGAAATCATGAATGACTTCAAAGTACACAAACGATCTTGCCATGGAAGACCAACATCTAGGTAATGCGGTGTTGATCGGCAAGACCAAATATTTCATCATCTAGCTGCAAACTGCAAATACTGAAACCGGTTTTGGGATGTCAATTTTCAAATGTGCTAATAACTGAATGCTAAATAGGCTACTGTACCATGCCCAACAATGACTCAACCAGACCGTCACGATAGCCTGCTGATTAAAGGAACACTGATTTTTAATTACAATAATCTGCAGACTTAGAAAAATAAATGCTAAATCTTCTGATTGTTCCTCCTTGCTCAACCTGCAGTAACTGAACATCAGCGACAACAAAAATAAAAAATGTCAACAAAAGAGAAAGCAAATCGTATAAGAAAACAACTCTACAGGAAAAACTACAGTTATAGGCATTAGATTGTCTCATATTGTCCTACACTGATAGAAAGTGTCGGGTTTTAATTTTTAAATCACATCCTTGGATCTAAAAGGAAAAGAAAGATACATTGCAATGCGGAAAGAGATGTCTCCATGGTTTAGTCCAGAACCGCCACATCCATCTGTAATGTTTCAAGGGAAATCTGCAATCAACAAGCATAAAGAAATCTGAAATCAAAAGCATCAAAGAAAATTACGCGTACCAGAGACCCATCAAGAAGAGAGTGTAGTTCAATTTGGCAGCCACCTCGGCTCTGAACCACCGAGTCAATTCACCCACCTCTGCTTCTGAAGAGTCCAACAGCTGAAAAACAGCGGTACATGAGGTGTGGCAAGGGGAGGGTGAGTGCAAGGATGGAGATGGAAAGATAGGAGATATGGGGAAAAGGGTAAGAAGAGAGGTCAGAGGACGAGATTGGACTTACCTTGGTCCCGCACCGGTGCCGGGGAGCGCTGGCAAACAATGAACACCGCCGCCGCAACCACACTGCGCAGGAGCCAGCCGTTCCCTGCCGCCATCCCGTTCCCCGGGATCGGCTGGCGCTCGTCGTGCTACTCCCAGTACCCGCCGCCGCCGCCGGGAAGAGTGAGACGAGAGAGAATAGGGTTTGAGAGGGAGAGAGCGCTAGGAAAGGTTCGTCAAGTTACTTTTCGCTCGCTCGCAGCCGCGAGTACATCGATCATGCTTGTCTTGCGATACGGGTGTAGTACAATTAGCCTGGCAGTACATCGACTACCAAATTATTATTTTTTTGAGAGACATCGACTACCAAATTTTCGCCCAGCCTGAGCACGCCATGGGGCTATCGTGGAGCTCGGAGAGATAGGGCAATGCTACACGCACTTGCTTGTTCCGCTGCCTTCAACTCATCCCCGTCCTCGTCATGTCCTCCTAGCAGGATTCTAGATTTTATTATCCATGTGGTAAATGTCTAAATGATTAAGCAATGGGTAACATAGCTTGCATTGGTTCTCACATAACAAACATAAAGAAAAAACGCATATAAGACTATCAAGAAAGCCACTACCTACTCCATAGACTATGGACGAGTCTCAACTTCTCATTTAGATCGGACAAACAAAATACAGCTAAGATTTTAGAAGTATTTGGGATTGATCTTACAAAACACTCACCTGCGAACAAGATTCCTTGTCTCCTATATCCTCTTGCTGCAGCCTTTTGTTGTTATCCATCAATCTAACACACATTCATTAAGCAATTCATCAAACGTTTCATGAGCACAAAACTAAAATGAGCATATAGCTCAATAACTCCAGATAGTGATAAATACTGGGATCCTAATCATATATGCTCAGATATATATATATATATAGCACAAACCAACACAAATCGAATTGAAGGTACAAAAAAGATGCCAAGAAGGAGGGAGGAATAGAAATCATGAATGACTTCAAAGTACACAAACGATCTTGCCATGGAAGACCAACATCTAGGTAATGCGGTGTTGATCAGCAAGACCAAATATTTCATCATCTAGCTGCAAACTGCAAATACTGAAACCGGTTTTGGGATGTCAATTTTCAAATGTGCTAATAACTGAATGCTAAATAGGCTACTGTACCATGCCCAACAATGACTCAACCGGACCGTCACGATAGCCTCGTCGATTAAAGGAACACTCGATTTTTAATTACAATAATCTGCGAGACTTAGAAAAATAAATGCTAAATCTTCCGATTGTTCCTCCTTGCTCAACCTGCGATGACTCGAACATCGGCGACAACAAAAATAAAAAATGTCAACAAAAGAGAAAGCAAATCGTATAAGAAAACAACTCTACAGGAAAAACTACGAGTTATAGGCATTAGATTGTCTCATATTGTCCTACACCGATAGAAAGTGTCGGGTTTTAATTTTTAAATCACATCCTTGGATCTAAAAGGAAAAGAAAGATACATTGCAATGCGGAAAGAGATGTCTCCATGGTTTAGTCCGGAACCGCCACATCCATCTGTAATGTTTCAAGGGAAATCTGCAATCAACAAGCATAAAGAAATCTGAAATCAAAAGCATCAAAGAAAATTACGCGTACCAGAGACCCATCAAGAAGAGAGTGTAGTTCAATTTGGCAGCCACCTCGGCTCTGAACCACCGAGTCAATTCACCCACCTCTGCTTCTGAAGAGTCCAACAGCTGAAAAACAGCGGTACATGAGGTGTGGCAAGGGGAGGGTGAGTGCAAGGATGGAGATGGAAAGATAGGAGATATGGGGAAAAGGGTAAGAAGAGAGGTCAGAGGACGAGATTGGACTTACCTTGGTCCCGCACCGGTGCCGGGGAGCGCTGGCAAACAATGAACACCACCGCCGCAACTACACTGCGCAGGAGCCAGCCGTTCCCTGCCGCCATCCCGTTCCCCGGGATCGGCTGGCGCTCGTCGTGCTACTCCCAGTACCCGCCGCCGCCGCCGGGAAGAGTGAGACGAGAGAGAATAGGGTTTGAGAGGGAGAGAGCGCTAGGAAAGGTTCGTCAAGTTACTTTTCGCTCGCTCGCAGCCGCAGTACATCAGTCATGCTGTCTTGCAGTACAGGTGTAGTACAATTAGCCTGGCAGTACATCGACTACCAAATTTTTTTTTTTTGAGAGACATCGACTACCAAATTTTCGCCCAGCCTGAGCACGCCATGGGGCTATCGTGGAGCTCGGAGAGATAGGGCAATGCTACACGCACTTGCTTGTTCTTAATGCGGACAAATAATCAGTTCGCGCATAGCAGCAGATGATCGATCAAGTGGGTACGCTAGATTGTCATTTTTTTTGCGCTTTGGTCATTGAATAGAGGGAATAGTCCAAGAAATTAAGTTTGTTAATTGAAGAATTTATGTGAAAGCAGAATGTTCAGATTTAATTCTTCCTATATTTTACTGTTCATGCAATGTGATCATGTTGTCTGATACCGTTAAGGGACCAGTGTGACCCGGACTTTTGGCTCTCGGGTGCAGGCGCACCCTATATACTCCAAAAAATGTAGTAATTTCAAATAAAGTTAAAAAAATTCGAATCCTTTTGGGAATCAAAGATAATCAAGTATTGTACTCGTATAAATTTGTTTGGTCAAGAAATATTTCACATTGACTTCAGGCAAGAAAAAAACAAATCTATGACGAATATAGCGTGAATAGTACTTTAATATAGGACCTCCAAGTCTATTTTTTCACCCAGGAAACAAGAGAAGTTATTCCATGGTGAATCTTTCGTATACGAGTACAATACATGATCATCTTTGATTCCCAAAAAGATTTGAATTTTTTTGACCTTTTTCTGAATTACTAATTATTTTTTTAATATAGGGTGCGCTTGCTCCCAGGTTCACCCATGCAATTTCCGGGACCAGTGCCCCTATTATACCAGATTTTCCATTTTTTCCTTTCAAATGCCTTCCACCCAAAATTGCCGTGAATAAAGGCACTCAATACACAACTAGTTAAGGCAGTAGGACGCACTGTACATGTGGTGGCAATGCACTAGTATTTGCAGGTTAATACTTATCAAAAGCAGTTAAAATACAGCTCACTGAAAAATTTAGGAGGATATTCATCATACTTTGGCACCATTACAATGTTTACTTTTATATTCTTTTCGCTGACCCAAATTGTTTTACAGGCTAAACATAAAATTGATGCAGCAGTTGGCCCTTTGAACATGCAACTCAGTCAAGTTCCTAAGATGCTTTTCATCCTCAGGAACCATTGGGCACCTTCAGCATTTTGTGTATCCTTCAAGGTTAGTTACTTTGTTGTATCCCTTTTTGTCTCTTCTAAATCCAAAGAGCTGTTTTACGCAGTGATTGGCACGGAACTTTAGCTCCATCTAATTAAATATGAATACCGTTTAATGTAATTTTTCGTAACCTTTGA
The DNA here is from genome assembly GCF_022539505.1 of Lolium rigidum. Lineage (NCBI taxonomy): Eukaryota > Viridiplantae > Streptophyta > Magnoliopsida > Poales > Poaceae > Lolium > Lolium rigidum. The sequence continues at coordinate 206,235,849 of NC_061508.1, forward strand.
TTAAATCGGTAAATCGGTGTGTAACTTCTATAATACTTTAACAACTCTAAATGGACGTTTTGAAGGGCAACTCATGAAATCATGAAAAGAAATCAGGAAAAAAGAAAGATCATCAATCGTGTTCTGCTCTCCTAATCGCAGACGCGAGCCGCCGCCGCCTCCTCCCTCCGTCGCAGCCGGCAGCCACCGCGGTATGGCTCTCCCCTTCGAAGGCCCGCCTCATCAAGACCACCCCATGCATCCCAGCAGCCGGAGTCCTTCGATCCTCCCAACGCAGCCAGCTCAGACGCCGCCCCCTCCTCATGGCCAGATCTCGGTCAACGCCTAACTGAGGAATTCTCCTCCTCGGCCAAGTCTGCTGCGCCATCGCTCTCTTCACCCCTGGATCGGAGCCGCCAGCAACCACATCGGGATCGGACACAGCGGCCGACCCCCTCCTCCGCGGGATTGGAGATTGGACGCCACTCGTCAAAGTTAGTCAATTGCTTGAAAAAATGCGAGGCTGCCGGGTACGCGTTGTTGCCTTCGGTTTGCTGCTAGATTCGTTGCATGATTGATTATTTTTATCTGAGTAGATGCAGCCATACAACGAGTATCTCATCTGCATTTTATGGTTTTTGCTGTGACATGACCACATGTTATATCAATGGTTGTGCTTATAGTAAAGAAAAGAGAAAAGGTGAGAGAAATCTGATTCAGCTGCTAGTCTGCTAGTAACGGTAGGCTATAGTAGGTTGCAGATGTATATGCAGATCGCTAGCAATTTAAAAGTTTTTGTTGGGATCCTCGTCTGTTAGTGAAACTATCCTTGTATGCTTTTTTTTCGTAGATGTGATTGGAGTTTACACATCTTGACATAAAGCCTAACACCCATTTTAGTGCTATACTGTAACAAGGGAAACTAGATTTTGATATTGTTACAAGTTTTTTTTTTTCAGAGGGGTAAGTTAACAGATTTGAGACATTAAATTCACAGTAGGAACATGTAAAAAGAGCATACTTCACTTTGAAGAAAAACAAGGGAATATGGCCATATGGGTAGTTTGATTAGGTAAAATTTCAGAGTACTATTACTGCCAATGGTTGTTTTTAGAGGTAAGGCCACATGGCCTCGAAATTGCATGGGTGAACCTGGGAGCAAGCGCACCCTATATGGAAAAAAAATATAATAATTCAGAAAAAGATCAAAAAAATTCAAATGTTTTTGTGAATCAAAGATGATCATGTATTGTACTCGTATACGAAAGATTCACCACGGAATAACTTCTCTTGTTTCCTGGGTGAAAAAAAAAGACTTGAAGGTCCTATATTAAAGTACTATTCACGCTATATTCGTCATAGATTTTTTTTTTTGCCTGAAGTCAATGTGAAACATTTTTTGTCCAAACAAATTTATACGAGTACAATACTTGATTATCTTTGATTCCCAAAAGGATTCGAAATTTTTTGACTTTATTTGAAATTACTACATTTTTTAGAGTATATAGGGTGCGCCTTAACTTAATAAAGCCTCAACTGGTTTATGCCGTAGCAGCACAAGGAATGAACGAACTATGATGCAAGGATGTATACAGGTTATCAGAAATCTAGGCTTCAGTTATCGCTCAGTTGACTGGAAGATGAGATGGTCGTGGCATTTCTTGGTCGAATGGACTGTGATGTTCTTTTCTGACTGTGCAGATAAGATATTACTTATTTATAGCTGGGCTCTCATATATTCAGTGTCTATTTCATTTGATGGTTACCTGGTTCACAGTATAGTCAAGAATATTGGAAATGGCCAAATATCTCTTTAGCTACCATCTCTTTAGCTGCTTGACAGTATAGTCAGGAATATTGGAAATGATTATCAGTACTTGTGTGTTACCTGAGACTAGTCTCTCAACCATAGTCCTTCTAACTCCTAAACATTTTCTCTCTATGAATGCATAGGAGTTCTTGTGATAAACCATATTCATGACAAATATAATGAAACAGTTTATTTTTATGATTTGAGTCTAGCTTTGGCATCCTAATGATATTAGTTCTCTTTTGTCTGTTCTAATGATCTTAGAAGGAGCACAGGGGCCGGCGACAGGCGGGTGACGCGCTGGGCTAGCAGGAGCACAACAGTCAGCGATGCGTTGACTGATGATGTGGGAGTGCTGCTAGAATGGCCAACAGTGGCATGTTGATGATGTAGGAGTGATCTTTTATGTCGTTCACCGCTATTTAGTTGTATTTCGCATACTGTTACATGCAAACATTGAGAAATGATATCCTTCTATTTTCTTCAAAATGAAACTCTCAGTACTCGGTTGTTTCTACAGTTTGTGGTTACCATTCTGTGAAGCGCGAAAAGTCAGTCGCAAATTTTTGCCCAGTGGCCCCTTTAACATTCAGGGATCCAACTGGTTGGGTGTCAAACAATTTAGGATATTGGGGTACTTACGGCATCTCCAACGGGGCGAGCCATCCCGCGCCCGCGCGTCCGGATGGGTCCAGCCGGACAAAAACACGGCCCAACGCGGCGACACACCGCAAATGCGGATGACAATGGTGTCCCAGATTGGGCCGGGTTTGCGTGGCCGCAGATGCCACGCGGCGTCCTCGCGTGTCCACCTGGTCCGCGTGGCTGGCCCAGCTGTCGGCGCCCCAGTCCTATTAAATGTGGACTGGGGGAGGGGGACTGCCCCTATCCAGTCCCCACTCTCCACTCCGGCCACACGCACGCACGAGCTTCCGCGCCGCCATGGCCCCGAAGCGGGAGTTCCTCCCGTCCGCGAACGACCACGAGGCCGGCAGCAGCCGGCGAATCGCGCCGGCGACGTTCGACATGGGGCCGCCCGCTCCTCCCAGTCGCGACCGGATCTACATCACTGTAGCGGTGGCGCAGATGTTCTGGGACGCCGGCGTCCCAATGCCGTGGGGAGACGTGCACCTCCCCCACGGCTGGCACCTGAGCCCAGATCGGGTTCCAGTGCCGCCCATCCCGAGCTCCGGCCGCGCCCGCATAGCGGAGATCCGGAGGCGCCGCGCGCAGCAGCCGGCGGACCTCCGGGAGCACCCCGCGTACGGCAACACAAGTCCCAGTTACACAAGTCCCAGTTACACAAGTCCCAACTGGGACTTGTGGTTCAAGGTGGAGTACGACGCGCGCCGGCGCACGTGCTTCACGTCGTGCTCCACGCCCGCGACGGCGCGGCCTCGCGCGCAGCCGCGCACGCCTGCAATGCGGGCTGGCCGCCGCCCCGGCGGCCTCTACATCGACGAGGCCGAGTCGGCGCCACAGACCTAGCCCCAGCCCCAGCCAAAGCCCGAGCCCCAGGAGGAGGACGACCCCGAACTGCAGGCGGCGCTCGCGGCGTCCCTAGAGCAGCGCGACCTCGAGGAGCTGGCCAAATGGCCGCACCTTGCGGAGACTCTGCGCATCTCCCCGCTAGAGATGATGGCCAGGAAGGCCCAGGAGGACGCCCAGGCGGAGGCGTGGGCCTTCCTCGAGATGGCTCGCCAGGAGGAGGAGTCCACGCGCCAGGCGGCGCTCCTGGAGGAGATGGAGCGCCGGGCCGCGCTCCGGGAGGAGGAGGAGCGCCGGGCCGCGCTCCGGCAGGAGGCGGAGCGCCGGGCCGCGCTCCGGCAGGAGGCGGAGCTGCAGGCCGCAGCGGCGGAGCAGCTCCGGAAGGAGTCCGCACGGTGGGCACGGCTGCGCAGGCCGGCGAGCCCTCCGGACCCGCGCTCCGCCTAGGAAAGGGCGCAGTGGTCGCCCTGGCCGGAGTCCCCGGCGCCCTCCGGCGTGTCCTGCCGGAACAACGCGTCGCCGCCGGGGGGCGTCGTCCTCATCGACGGCGACGACGACGAGTACTACTGGGATTAGTACTGCCGGCGGCCACCACGCAAACCCTGGCTAGGGTTTGCTTTTTTATTTAGTTTAAAGCCCATATAGGGCTTTCTTTTGTGTAAAAATTGCCCAAAATAGGGCTAAGTTTAATGAACCACTAGTTTCAATTTATTTTTTGTTGTTTTCCTTTTTTTATTTTAATTTACTTTTTTATTCCATTTGCGATGTGTCCGCGCGTTGGGCGCAGCGTGCGACCCAAACGGACACGCGGACGCGGGCCGCTGTCCGGGTGTCCGCGCGGCCACCCAAACGGCTTGCAAACGGACAGCCCAGCGTGTCCGGCGTCCATTTGAATCGCATGGTTGGAGATGCCCTTAGATCTGTAACCCTTTTCGGTGAAGGGGAGATCGTGTTTGAATACAGTCCTGAAATATGTGCGTACCAAATCACATCATGGCACATCACTAGGTACAGATATTTTGAAGATCACTGTTTGTTACAAATGTACCGAGAAAAGAGTCATTTTTTGTTTCTATGTGGGAGAGATGAGTGAGAGCCCGAGGGAGAGCTCCCGCGGCCGTGCGGGCGACCGTGCGCCGTGGCCGCTCGACGAACCACCTGCCGCCGCCGGCGGCCTAGCTCTAGGATCCTTACCTACCAGCCTCCTCCTCCAGCCTGCCTCCCACCTCCAGCTGCCCCTGAGCTTGCCGGCACGGTCGCCGGAGCCCGCCGCCGCCTCGGCTGCGGTCGTGGTTCCGGTGGACGGGGATCCTGATGCCGACTCCGCCCCTCCCCGTGGAGGCGACGCTTCCCTGCCCACTGCCTCCTCCGGCGGCGCGGCCCGTGCTCGTGTCCTCCCCCGCCCATCTCCAGGTACGGTCTTCCTCGACGCAATCCTTGGCATGTTTCACTCCATGGTGGCTAGTACGATCGCTGGTTCGGGTGAGCTCGTTCAGTTCTGGGTTACTCCGACGACGCTCTCGCCGCGGATCAACAGGTTTTGCGTCGCCAACGCTCTCAACTTCCGTTTCACCGCGCACCCCGACTCCTTTCTTGTTCGCCGCCATGGCCGTGGCATTTTCTCGTCCTTTGCGGCGTCCCCAGCCATCCGTGATTTCCTCCTGGCTCATAAGACATTCAGCCTCGGGGGCACATCCTACTGCCTCCACCGTACGGCGGCGGACGCGGCAGCGGCGGTCGAGCGCCTCCCGGTGTGGCCGCCCTGTTCTGCGATGGTGCTGTTCTCTCCGTCGGACGAGGACGAGCACGCGCCGCGGTCAACGGATGCCTCCCATGCATGCTGGGCCGGAGACCGGTCTGTGGCCCACGTGGCCCTGGCTGGGCCTGTTTCGCCTCGTTCTCGCAGCCCACCAAATGGGGAAGGCCCTTGCCCCCCTTTTCCCACCGTCTCTCGGCCTTTTTCCTCTTCTTCCCCTGCACGCGTGACAGTCGATCCCATCCCCTACCTCTGCGCCCCCAACCCTAGCCTGGCCTCCTCCGCGAATGATGTGCACCTTCTAGCTTCAGAATGACTTTGTATGTCAGATGTGGGGCGGTTTTGTTGCAAAAATAGTCATGGGACATAGTATGAAAGATGTAGTTCCAACAGATATAGGTTAAAAAATCGTTGTGACTGTGTGCTTCAAATCGCACTACTGCCTATGTTTCAAATGTGAATCTGCAGGTCTGGTATTTTATGACTAACAGGTACTAGACTGAAATTTATTAGACCACATTATTAAGAAACATTATGTACTTGTTAGAGTACGTAATGGGCTTGGGCTGGCACTATAGCCCATTAGTATTAGGGTTAATTAGAGATAAGGGTAGCTTGCTTAGGGGTCAAGTAAACCTCTCTATATAAGGAGAGGAGACGTATCAATCTAATCAAGCAAGAATTAAGAAGGACATCCCTTCCCTCTTGCCACCGGCCGTGGGCAAAAGGCCCCCGGCCGGCGTTCTTGTGCCCTTGCAGCCCTCTCTCTCCCTCCCAAACCCTAGCAGCCACATAACAGTACTGTGCTTCAAATGCTTTAAGTTTCTGAAGTTGTGCATCTCACACCTTATGTGTCTGTCCATCTGCATTCAGACTTTTCAACTTCAACCAACAACCTGTCCCTCTCTTTCTAAAATTGTCCAAACTTGAGCCAACATCTGCATAACTCTTATTGACTAAGTATGCTAGCGTGAAGTGAAGATGTTATGACAAACTTGTACAACACTTTCTCTTCTTCGAGCTCCATAAGTTTCTTTCTGAAGTATACGCATGTGCTGCAACTTGCATCGGGCCGGTATCCGCACAGGCTGTCAGCAGCGAGCAACCAGCTCTTCTTAGGCCAGATTTTCTGAGTCAGGTGCGCCTCTTGACGGGCGCGCCCGCCGTGACGGCGTCCTCGGCATGCGGCCGTGCTTTGTGCGCCTTAAAGCCGCTCCAGTTCCAGCCCTTCCGCTTGGACTACGCCCCGCCGGGCGTGGACCGCGAGATGAAGACGCCGGTGCAGTGGTGCACTTGTTGCCGCACTGCCGCTGTTGTTGCTGCCACATTCTGCCAGGGTCGCCAGCCCGGTTCGCGTTGGTGGGGTGCCGTACCTGGCGGCGTGGTGGAACATCCTGTAGGCCGGTGGCGACAGCGCTGGCCGTAGAGCCGTACATAGCGGCGTGGTGGAACAGAGTGTAAGCCAGTGGCGCCAACATCGATGGCACATGGGGCGACTAGCTAGCACAGGTAGAGATATGGGGAGGGAGGGGGGCTTACGGGGCCGGCGCGGCGGAGGAGGCTAGAGGCGATGCGGGATGCCATTTCACCGTCGGCTGTGGCGGCGGCAGCTGCGGCCGGGCAGTCGTAGGGAAGAAGAGAGGATTAGTGAGCTGACGATGATGTGCTGACGGTTCCTGCAGTCTCATAAGATGATTTGGTTGTTCGAACGCACGCTCACTTTTTATAATTTCCGTAGAATATATTGGAGGTTTCGGTCCCACAACTTTTGGTTTCAGTCCTACTTTTTATTGTTCCGTCAGTTTGATTCCGTCTTTTTACCACCGTTGGATCAGGCTAGATGGACGGTTATTAAAAAAGCCAACCACTCTAAAACTTGTAAAATTCGAATGGAAGCTAAATTAGCTAATGATGTTCATCCCCTTTCCCGCTTCAAAGAAAAGTGACCTACCTCAGTAATTCTTGTACATGTTACCTTCCTATTCTCTGGATTGCTCTTACAACCTGCAAAGTGCAGCTCGAGACAGATCCGGACATCCTTCTGCAGAAAGCCTTGAGAAAGTACGGTATGAATGTCGTGGTGGCAAACGAGCTAGCGAACTACAAAGACGTGGTTGTCATGGTCACAAGTAGCGGGAAGACAACTGTTAGCAGGCGCAGCAAGGCAGACGACCTTGAGGAACAGCTCATAGGTCTCCTGGTAAAGATGCACTCGGATAACATTACGCGGCCCAATCCAGACCAAGAAACATGAGACGTTTTACTGAGATGAGAAAGGCAAGTATATGCAATCACTCGTGGCATCTGCATCCAAGTATGTTAGAAGCTACATAGAGCCGGTCAAGCCTGATTCTATCTTTGTTTTCACATGATGTTGGCGGTTTGCTGGTGACCGATGGTCATGGCGCGAAATAAGTAGGCAATGCGACCTGCAAGAACAGGATGGATCATTAACATCCTGTCCTGTTGTAAAAGGTGCTACAAAGATATACTATCTGTTCAGGTGCACACCAGTATAGTCTGTTAATCTGCAGTATGCTCCTCTGAACAGAAAAGACATGCATACGGCTTCGTTGCATCATAAACACAACATTCTGCACCCGCATTCTGAAGGTAGAATTAGAACAAGTCATAAAATCAACAACTTTTACCAATACAAACTAGAAATTCGTGATAAGTGATGCACGCAGGATCAAGTGAAACAAGTATCTACCCGTTCACAAATATAAGACGTTTTGGCAGTTCAGTTTAAACTGCCAAAACATCTTATGTTAAGAAACTGCATTTTAATTGATCTTCCATAATAATTTACTGGAATACATCTCTATATTTGAACATTTTTCCAATCATCAAGATGCATCACATTTGAAATCTCATTGGATTTCATACTATGTACTAACATCTATTGTTGTGAAAAAAAAACCCGTCAATTTTTGCGTCCTAAAGTGCCCTATAGTACACCAGCGAAACTTCCAATTTTAATGGTTTCGCATAAGTTCTAAAGAAACCGCGGCTCCATTTCAGAATTCGCCTCCATGTTCTCTCGTGTTCCTGAAGAAAAAAAAACAGCGCACCGATGACAGCTGAGAGGGCAATGAAATTCAAATGCTATCAAACCAAAGGTCATATAGATTTTTAAACTCAAGGCTCAAAGTGAGCCTGACTTTGAATTCGAGAGGACGTTTTGCTAAATTGAAGGAGGAAGAATAAAGAAAGAGAAGATTACGGAAACTCAATTCGGCACATGAGAGCATATGCTCCTGCCATCAGAAAAACATTTTAAAATGTCAAAAAAAATTTAAATTTTTTTCCGCGCTTACGTATCGATATTACACGTAGGTACATCAAGTTTTGCAAAAAAAAAGCAACAGTTTTGATGACTTGTGTGAAAAAGACAAAAAAAAGTCACGTACACTCAATAAAAAAATAGCGCACTAACACAAATAGCGTGGGCTTCAGAAAAACGCTATAGACGCTATGGCATGCTAATAGTGTGATATTTTTCGAAATAGCGTTTAACAAAAAAATATAAAAAATCAGGATTTCAGCATATATATAATAATAGATATAGCACTCTGCAGCTATAAAATCTCGGATATGATATTTTGCAGCCAAACATCAACCAGAGATAGTTCATGTAGTTCATAACTTGATATGACATAGTCTCAAAATCACAAACCATAGTTCACATTCACATCGTCCCGAACTAGAAGGATTGAAGGAGGGGCACGGAGGCACGGGGTGAAGGCGTGAAGGTGAAGCTAGGCGTGGCCGCTTACCACCGATTGATAGAGGAGAAGGGGGGCGGAGCTGTGCCATCACATCGTCGCCTGCCAAGCAGAGCAGGTGACAAGGAGTTGAGAAATGTGCGATCTGAGTTTCTTAGTCTAGGGTTGCCTGGATTAGGGATTTAGGATACGCAAGTGGGTCAAAATGTGGAATGAGCTACTAAAAACTACTCTGCAAAATAGCGTGCTATGCGAAATAGCGAATAGCGCCAAATAGCGTGAAATAGCGCGTCTTTAGGGCGCCTAGCGTTATAGCGTGCCTAGAATGCATAGTGTAGTGTTGAACTCGCAAGTACGATATAGCGCCGCTATTAGCGTGAAATAGCGCGCTATTTTTTCGTACACTGCTTTTTTCACCAAAATTTGTCTTTTTTACACACGGCGCTAAAAATGTCGGTTTTCCGTGGAACCACTTTGTGAACGTGTAGAACTTCGAGATGTACCTATATAATTTTATGTCTAAACTTTTCAACATTTTAAAGTGTATTTAAAATAAAATTTAAAAACCCGAAGCATATGCTTTCGGGTGCCAAAACACCACTCCCATAGCTAAGGGATCCCCTAGAAAATAAGCGAAGGTGTTTTTCACCATATATGACATATCTTTTATTGGCATCATAATTTTTCTCTATTATAAAATGAGTGTCATAACTTTTTTAGACAATACCACTAAAATGCCTCTAGATATGTCTAGACAAAACTAAAATACACTTATTTTATGACGGAGATAGTGCTATCATTTAACTAGCACATTTGCACGTGCGTTGCTACGGTCTGTTGTTCGTACAAAATGCATCTTAAAAAGAACCTGTTAACCAAAGGCTTTTCTTCTAGGGTGCATTTTTCTTATTCCCTGTTATGTTTTGTGTTGTTCCCTAGAGTATAGTGAATTGTTTCTTTATTGTAGAAGATTTGTTCCTTATGTTAAATAAAATTAGTTGTACCAAGGCTTTTGTTCCCAGATGTATATTTCTTGTTTCCTGTAATGTTCCCTAGTTTTACCAAGGCTTTTGTTCCCAGATAGGGATCGCGCGAGCGCTAGGGTGGAGAACCCCTGGTGGGCTGCACAACGAACACCGGGTAGAGGCATCTTTATACATCTATCTTAGAGTCAAGTAATATGAATCGAAGGGAGTAACTAAAAATAAAATACTATTGCTTTAAAAAGCCTGAGAAAATAATTTACGAAAAAAACAAAATGAGACAAGAAATTTCGCATCCTCAAGGAAAAAACATACCTGTATTTGCTTTAAAAATAAAAATACAAAAGAGAACTAAAGAAATTGAGTAAGAAGAAATAATAAAGTAACTAAAATGGAACAGAAAATAGATAAACATAAAATAAAATAGAAAAGAAATATACCAAAGAAAGAAAGAAAAGTAAAAAAAAAAAAGCACGTCCTACTATTCTAGGATTGGAGGAAAAAAAACATAACTTTATTTGCTTTAAAAATAAAAATATAAGAGAACTAAGAGAACTAAAGAAATTGAGTAAGAAGAAATAATAAAGTAACTAAAATGGAACATAAAATAGATAAACGGAAAAGAAAATAGAAAAGAAATATACCAAAGAAAAAAAAAGCACATCCTACTATTGTAGGATTTGAGGAATAGGTAGCACTGATCGCTTGTCAAGAGGAAAGAAGAGAAAAAATTCACCCGTGTAACCTACATAACACGTACGAGAGGGAATAATCAGAACGGAAAGCCAACTTCCGATGATCTACACATACGATCAACCGATCCAGATTTAATAGTAAAAATTTATTCTCATTAATTATAAAGGATGATAATAAAAATAATGCATTGTACACTCTATAGCTATTGAGTTCTCTAGATGCGGAAGGGATAAGAAAAAACGTGTAAGGAGGCTATCAACAGGTCAGAGTATATCTCAAAAAAGAAAAACAGGTCAGAGTACAATGTCAGATACATCAATCCGCAGAATTACTGATGAACAGTTCTCTAGTGCAATATCTGTAACGGCCAAGGGATCAAGCCCTACTACCGTCAGGAAAGAGAGTCCGAAGGAGAACTCCGCTCCCCAAGCCCCGCCGCCGCAGCACGCCGCCTGCCAGCATGGCTTCCCTTCCGGATCTCCCTCCCCCATTCCCATCCCCGTCTAGACCCCTCGTCCTCCCCAACGGAGCGCGCGGCGGCCTGAGGAACCCCGGGGAACACCCGGCATCCTCTTCCTCGTGCGGCTCCTCCGGTGATCGATCGATTTATGCTGATCCGCTCGTAGGTAATTTTTGATCTTTTTTTTTTTGCGCACAGTTCTTGAGATTGTGGAAGAGGCGAGGTACGATGCAGCAGCAGCTAGCTGCAGTCTGCAGACATGCGGACAATATGCAATTATTTCATAAACTAGTAAGTACTACTAGTTCTTTTGCACGGTTTTTTGTTTTTGTTTTGTGCCATTAGTACTTCAAAACTGCAATACAGCACTAGCATTTCTTCAGTACTTGCGTATTTGGCGATTAAACTTTAATTTCTCACCCTGATCGACGCACCTTAGTTAATTCGATGTTTGGAGTAGGCTGGAAGGTGCTCCACTACTTCCCAGAATCGCCTAAACCTGTTCCAACTTGCATATTGATATAGTTCCTGAAAGGAATCAGATTCGTATGTCGCCTTCAGAGCATTTTCCCTGGGAACCAATACTTGAATTTTGTACTAGTAAATTGTAGGGCCACCACGAAGGGAAGACAGAGATGTGGTGATCTGTGTGTGCAACAACCACAAACCACACTGTTTATTTATTTAGTTAGTAAGCCTGTGCCGAGTCTAGTCGTCAAGTCAATGGCAAAATGAACACAATGATGCATGGCTCCGACCAAACAAAAGAGAATAACTTTGGTAGGCGCTTTCCTTGCAATTTCTCCTCAGTAAAGGAAGGTACAAAAGCGTGTTCCCTCCATGGACCAGATACCTTAGGTGAAGAAAAACACAAACCTTCATGCAACCACCACATCACTTGTAAAATCTCGCATAGCAGAACTCTACCTGGCCGGTGATAGAGCGAGCGATGGAGGCTGCTCTTGTCACCGTTTCTATGGGGGTGATCAAGCCCCTCCTGTCCAAGCTCTTCAAGCTGCTGGGGGAAGAGCACGCCAAGCTCAAAGGCGTGCGCTGCGACGCCAAGTTCATAGGAGATGAGATGCACAGCATGCAGGCTGCGCTAGAGACTCTCGCGGATGAAGAGCAACTCGATCCTGAGATGCGAATTTGGAGGGATGCTGTCCGCGAGCTTTCCTATGACATGGAGGATTGTGTTGATGACTTTGTGGCTCGTGTCGACCATGATCATGATGGACGCACGGCCTTTAAGAAGTTTGTTGACAAGTTGAAGAAGTCGAAATATCAACATCGGACTGCTAATGAGATCGGAAAACTCAAGACCCGTGCAACTGAGGCAAGCGAGAGGCACAAGAGGTATAATATTGTGCGGCCAACATCTGACATTAGCACTTGTGCCATTGACCCCCGGCTGCCTGCGCTTTATGTGGAGGCTGATGACCTTATCGGCATTGATGGTCCTAAGGCTGATATCATTGACTGGTTTCAGTGGGAAGCTACTTCCACACAGCTTCAAGTGCTTTCTATTGTTGGTTCTGGAGGTCTTGGTAAGACTACTCTAGCAAACCAAGTCTATCATGCAATTCGAGGCCAATTTTCATGTGCAGCTTTTGTCTCTGTTTCTCGGAAACCTAATATGAGAAAGATTCTAAGAGATATTGCTAAAGGAGTTGGGGCCACAGACAATACACAAGATGATGATGTGCAGCAACTGATTGATAAACTCAGACATCATCTCAAAGATGAAAGGTAATCCTGATCACTGATAGTAATGTATTTGAATGCTGGTACTATCTTTACAAATTATTTGTTTAAGGGATTTGATTTGCTACATGTTTTGTTGCAAAGGTAATGAACATAGGCACAACTTATCGATATTTAAACAGCAAAATTTATGCAACTGAGAAGCACATGCATCAATCCATTCGTAACAATCAATATTAGTCTGGTAATTTGCAAGGTTTGGCAACATACAATATTAGTCTGGTAATTTCATTGCGAGATGCTTCTTATTGAGCATTTCACTCACATAGAAATTGAGTGTGAGAATTTCAACTTTTAAGTTCATGTGATTCTATAGGAAACTTATACAAAAGTTGGGTATATCTAATTGCAGTTTATACACAAATGTCTTGCCCATCTAATCTTTCGCTTGTTTCGCTCACAGCCTCTGAGGCGAAATAGGTCATCTCTCCGTGTAACCTGCAAATGTACATGCATATTAGAGCTAGAGTCTCAGGGGATCAATTAACTATTATAATTGAAAACATATAATTTAGACATTTGTATATACTGAAACTAATTCGAACGCTAGTATATTCACATGTTCAGGAATTTGGTTTTCATAATTTTGTACGTGGAATGGTATAGGTGCTTCTTGCAGGTTGAAATGCAGTAAACATGGAGATTTAAATTACTATGTCGTTGCCTAAGATTTTTCATTTCCTAGTTACCTGGAGGACTTGACTTATGTACTAGGTTTGATTATTAGAGAAATGGTTCTAGTACAAGTACCATGATTCTAACAAACATGGCTTAACAATAATCTTGTGTCGTCTAATGAGAGAATACTAGTTAGTTAGCCAGAAACCTTCCATGTTGAAAACTGGCAGTCACTCTATGACAATCTTCTGTAAGATTCTAGTAATAGCTAACCACAGTTAATTAATGCAAACGATGTATGCAGTTTCTAACTGATTTTACTGGATTTAAATACATCTTGGTTAAAATTGTGCTGCAGGTACTTCATTGTAATTGATGATGTGTGGAGCGCAGAACAGTGGAAAACTATCAGCTTTGCATTACTGAATAATAATTGTGGGAGCAGAATTATTACTACAACACGTAATAATGAAGTTGCTTCATGTTGTTCATCACGTGTTGGTCGTGTTTATGAAATGGAACCCCTTAGTTTTGGAGACTCAAAAAGTTTGTTTCTGAGAAGAGCATTTGGTTCTGAGGATTCAGGCCATTCTCATCTGGAAGAAGTCTCAAATGAGATATTAAGAAAATGTTCCGGCATACCATTGGCTATTATTACGGTGTCTAGTTTGTTGGCTGATCAGCATGCAGAAGATGAGTGGAAAAGGGTGTTGGCTGCTATTGGTTCTGCTCTTGCAAAGGACCCTGGTGCTGATAAGATGACAAAGATATTATCTCTGAGCTACTTCGATCTTCCTCACCATCTGAGAACTTGTCTGTTGTACTTGAGTATGTTCCCAGAAGATTCTACTATCCACAAACAACATTTGATACATATGTGGATTGCTGAAGGATTCATTCGTGAAGAACAAGGGCGAAGTCGACATGCAGTAGGCGAGAGTTATTTTAATGAGCTCATTAACCGATGCTTGATCCAGCCAGTTGATGCAAAGTTTGACCAGGTGGAATCATGCCGAGTTCATGACATCATTCTTGATTTCATCACATGCAAGGCTGCTGAAGAGAATTTTGTCACTTCATTCAATGATGTTGAACATGGGCACAACTCACATCGCAGAGTCCGCAGGATCTTTGTTGGGAATAGCAATAATGAAAAGGTTACCATAGCGGCAAGCCCGATTCTCTCTCATGTTCGGTCACTCATTGTATGTGTGCAATACCCGCAAGTTTCTCTGTTGGCTTTCCCACCAGCTCTTCGTGTCTTGGACCTAGGAAAGTGCTGGTGGTTAGAAGATCATCATATTGCAAGTATTGAAAAGTTGTTTCTTCTTAAATACTTGCGCCTTGCAAATGTTACCCTCCTCCCAAGAAAAATTGGAGAACTGCAGTATTTGGAGACACTAGACATAACAAAAACCAGAATTCTAGAACTGCCGTCAGCTGTTACATGCCTTCAACGGTTGACCAGTCTATATATTCATGTCCACACGAGCTTTGTAGACGGAATGATTGGTAAAATGCAAAGCTTGGAAGAGCTAATGACGTTTGGTGTCCACTCCTATGAACAAGGGAAGTCACTGCAAGAACTCAGCCAGCTAACCAAGCTGTGGAGATTGGAAGTACTACTAGGGTTTGAATTGTGGGAAGGAACAGGTCAAATTGAGGACCTTCACAATAACATCGGAACATTACTATCTTCATGCAACCTTCGTCATCTGCACATCCGCAAGTGGAGCTCGCCCTTAGCTGTGAAAACGTATTTTCCACTGTCACTGGAGTCATGGTGCCTGGCAACTCCTTGTAGCCTTCGAGAGTTCTACATCACATACTGCTATATTGACAAGGTTCCAAACTGGATGAGATTGCTCGGAAATCTTAGGGAATTAGAGCTCTATGTTGTCACTGTGAGACCAGAAGATGTTGCGATCCTTGGCTCACTACCAACTTTGCTTTTCCTCACACTTAAGACTTTCCATGGCACCGATGGAAGAATTCTCCTTCATGGGTTCAGTAGCTTGAAATATTTGTGTCTGGAACTGCTCTACTGTGGGACCTCACTCGAGTTTGAAGCGGGATCAATGCCAAGGCTTGAGCACCTCAAGCTTGAGTTTCGTGTGCATCGGATGGATTGCCTGAATGGTTCTTCCAATTTTGGTATCCAACACCTCTCCGCCCTCCGCAAAGTTGAGGTCTGTATTTGTTGCAACTTTGGCAACAGCGAAAATCCGTTGGCAGGTGTGGAATTTTGCTTTGGCAAATACATTGGAAGCCTTATCGAAACTGTCATCATGACGCTTCCCAACTGTTCCAGTCTCCTTTCAGAGTATGGAAATGTATCATATGCAAATGTGGACTGCGAACATTACACAACAATTGTAAGTTCTCTGCCAGAATCCCTAGCATTGATTACTTTAGTTAATCCTATTATTATGGAGTAGTTTGCTAGTACTACTACTATATATTTCTTTCTTCCCATCCCGCGAATTCTTGGCTAGCCGTTTAATTAAATAAATCTATGTGTGTTACTTTTGGGGCTTTGTTTCCCTTTTCTTTTGTTGTATGAACCTTTCATCCTGTTATTTAAAACAGGTTGGGACGGACTATGAGAAGGAAGATGAAGTAGGACAAGATGCGGGAGCACACCACTGGCATGTGGGAGGAAACCACCCGCGAATGTCATTTGGTTACACACAAAATGTAATTTCTCAATACTCATCCACCCCCGAAGGTGTGTTCTTCAGGTGGATGACCTTGATGGAGACTCACCTGCTGCCGAGACCGGTTATCCACAAGCGCCGCCGCAGGACAGCGCTGGAGAAATCCACGCTCAGGACAAGCATCCATGTTGCGGCACCGAATAGTGGACGCCCCGACAGCACCATTCGAAGCTGCGCCAGGGTGCTGCTTCGTCAGATGGGGATCTTTCAAGAGGATGAGGAGGCTGCGATCTCAGAAGAGGATCTTGATCGCTATTGGAGAGAGTTTGATCACCCTCTCGCCGAGCCCCAGATGGCGGCTTTGGCGGCTCTGTCTAGTTGGTCACTTCCTTGACGAACAACTGATGGAGCAGACTGTGGTTGCCACCGTGGCCACCGATGGTTGTGGCCCTTGTTCCTAGCGGATCCTGCAAGCATGGTGGTCATAGCGCGGGGTGGAAGAAATACATAGCGCGCCTTGTTTCTCCCAAGTTCGGTGAAAAACGGTACCCTGTACATATTACAGGTCATGACTGAGCCCAGACAACACCGGCCGGACGGTAACCTTCTGCGTTGAGGGCAAGCTGGCGCAGAGACGCATCTGTCGGCCACACTCATGCCGCCGTCTGCGTCAGCGGGCCGACGGACGCACGGACAGGTCGCCGTCTCCGTCGCTCTCGTCGGATTTCAACCATGTGAGGACCTTCAGTATGTCGTCCCTGACCTTCTCTCTTCCCCTGCCTGCACCGCCCCTCATATGGCTTCCTTTCCGATGCTAACTGATTTGGTGGAGATGGCAGGCTGTGGCGTTGGAAGAAGGACCGGTGCGAGGGGATTGCTGTGGACTGGTCCAATCAAGCATCCAAGATGATGATATCCTTATTCCTTAAGCATATACAAATAGGTATATTATTGCAATGGTGTAACTTGCCACACATTCAAAGTGTTGACCACTTTCGTGGTTGTCTCATGTTGCAGATTGTTCCGATAACAAGTGAGATATGAGGTTAGGTCACGATAGTCCAGTCGATTACATGTGGCACATTTGGTGGATTCACCACTTTATTTGTCTTCCGCTGTTCATTTTGGCCTACGGCCATTTTTGTAATAATTGACTATGCATTCAGATTTGATGCGTTGTAATAATGATATAACTGTGATATTTATCTCGTGAATCGTGAATGTGCGTACTAGCAAATCCTTGGGACTAGTATAGTGGATGCAGAGACTCCGGATATTTCCAGATCCGGGTCACCACAATCTTGGGGTGTGGCCTTTGTGGCGTTGATGTGCATCGAACAACCACACCTCAAGGTGAGGCCTCTTGTGGTGTTCGGGAGCACTAAGCCAACACACCTCTCCAACAGAGATTAGCACTCGCAAAAGTATGAACTTCGGGATAAATCATCATTTCCAGCGTGCCTCGGTTATCTCTATACCCTGAGCTCTTTAGTTATGCACTTTACTGTATGATAGCCTTCGTGCTTAAAGTTATATATATCATGCTATCACATAGTTGCTTAGCATAAGTTATTGGTGCACATAGGTGAATCATAGTATACAGGTTTTGGGCTTGACAAAGTAAACACTAGTTTTATCCCGCATTTGTTAAGCCCATCTAGAAAAAAAATTAACCCCCTATTCACCCCCTCTCTACGTCGCATTTGTGTCCTTTCACCTGGGGATGGTGGGGTCGTTGGGTTGCCGCCGACCTAGCGTCGTTGACGTCTAGATCTGGGTCTTGCCAGGCATTGCCAGCCAGTTTGCGTTCACTTTGCGGTTGAGTCTAGTTGGGCTAGTTCATAGTTGGTTGTGGTTGGGGGCGCAGCAATGATTTATCCTTTGTATGTTCTACGTCCTCGCGATGGCGCCTGGAGCTTTGATCGGGCTTTGGACCTCGACGAAAGCTGGACGTGGTTGTGGCCTGTACTGGTGAAGGCGGCACCTGCGGGTGTCGCTCCCTTGTTGAAGACGTCCCGATGATGTCTCTCATGTTCGAAGTGATGGGCTCCGTCCCTCCACCTCGGTCTACTCTCCTTGGGGACCTCACTTTGGGCATGTTTCTCTGGTAGTGTCTTGTGGATGACCCTGTGACCTCTTGCTGGTGTCTCAGCCCTCTCGCAGCGTCTGCCTGGCTGCTTTTACACGGTTTGTTGCGGTAGCTGATGTCCTCCCTAGCGCCTTGAGGGGATTAGCTAGGTCGGCGTCTGGTTGTAGCTCTTGCCGGTGTGTTGATCCCAACGCCAGGGGGAAGATGTTGTGTTCCTGGTCTGGACCTAGCCTGAGCTCTAGGGGTGGTGGCTGCTGAAAGGACACGGATGCCGCCTAGAGGGGGTGAATAGGCGGTTTAAAACTTTTACGAATATGGCTTAACAAATGCGGAATAAAACTAGCGTTTAATTTATCAAGCACAAAACCTATATAACTAGGGTTCACCTATGTGCATCAACGACTTATGCTAAGCAATTCAAGCAACTATGTGATAGCGAGATATATAACTTCAAGCACGAAGGCTATCACAAAGTAAAGTGCATAAGTAAAGAGCTCGGGTATAGGAATAACCGAAGTGACGCGGAGACAACGATGTATCCCGAAGTTCACACTCTTGCGAGTGCAACTCTCCGTTGGAGCGGTGTGGAGGACAAGTCACTCCAAATGCACGAGGGCCACCATATTCTCCTCGAGAATTCTGTAGGGATTCGTAGCATAGAAAACAAAAAAATTCCTACCGCAAGAACGAATAACAAGCCAAGATCTAATCTAGTAGATGGTAGCAACGAGATGAAGATGAGACTAACCCTCGAAGATTCCAAAGCCTACGAGATTAGATCTCGTTGTTGATGTAGTTGATCACTTGCCGCTTTCAAAAGCGCGTAGAAGATCTTGACGGTGCCACAATCGGTCAGCACCTCCGCACTCGGTCACACGTACGGTGTTGATGACGACGTCCTTCTCCCCGTTCCAGCGGGCAGCGGATGTAGTAGATCCTCCTCGGAATCCCTCCATCACGACGGCGTGGTGACGGTGGTGGTGGAGATCTCCGGCAGGACTTCGCCGTAAGCGCTGCAGGAGAAGAAGGAGGAGGGAGTAGCTAGGGTTTGGGAGAGAGGGGGCTTGGGGCGCCGGCCAGGGAGCCCCTTGGTGGTGCGGCCAAGTGGTAGCCAGCCCTCTCCCTCTCCCTCTCTTTATATAGGTGGAACCCCCAAGGGTTTGCCCATAATCCGAATAAGAGTCCAACTCAAAAACTTCCATATGGGTGAAACCTAGGGGAAGTGGGATTGCTCCCTTTCCTTCCCCTATGGCCGGCCATGGAGGTGGAGTCCACCATGGACTCCACCTTCCCCTTTGGCTGGCCGGCTAGGGTTGGTGGTGTCCATCCGGGACTCCACCTTCCATGGTGATTTCATCCGGAAGGTTCTAGAACATTCTAGCGCCTTCCATAATGCACCGGATCATTTACAAACTTGGAAAGTGACTTCCTATATATGACTCTTATTCTCCGGACCATTCCGGAACTCCTCGTGATGTCCCGGATCCCATTCGAGACTCCGAACAACATTCGAACTCCATTCCATATTCCATATCTACTTAAAACGACATCAAACCTTAAGTGTGTCACCCTACGGTTCGAGAACTATGCGGACATGATCGAGAGTCCTCTCCGATCAATAACTAATAGCGGGACCTGGAGATCCATAATAGCTCCCACATATTCAACGATGACTTCATGATCGAAAGAACCATTCACATAAAATAACAATTCCCTTTGTCTCGCGATATTTTACTTATCCGAAGTTTGATCGTCGGTATCCCCATACCTAGTTCAACCTCGTTACCGATAAGTACTATTTACTCGTACCGTGATATGATATCCCTTGTGAACCAGTCACATGCTTGCAAGCTAATTAGATATCATTTCACCGAGAGGGCCCAGAGTATGTCTATCCGTCATTAGGATGGATAAATCCCACTATTGATACAAGTGCCTCAACCCTATACTTTCCGAACACTTAATGCCACCTTTATAACTACCCATTTATGCAGTAGTGTTTGGTGTCATCAAAGCATCCATCCGGTGTAGGTGATTAACATGATCTCATGGTCGAAGGATTAAGTTACTATGCATATTAAAGCTTGAAGCATAAAGAACTAAATGACTTGATCATATGCTACGCTTACTATGGGTGTATGTCCATCACATCATCCACCTAATGATATGACCTTGTTATTAATAACATCCAATGTTCATGAACAGGAAACCATGATCATCTAATAATCAACAAGCTAGTTTAACAATAGGCTTACTAGGGACTCCTTTATGTTTACAAAACACACAAGTATTAATGTTTCCGGTTAATACAATTATAGCATGGGATGTAAACATTTATCATGAACACTAAGATATAACAATAAACACTTTTATTATTGCCTCTTGGGCATATCTCCAAAAGTCTCCCACTTGCACTAGAGTCAATAATCTAGTTTACATTTGTAAAGATATAACACCTTGGCCTTCTGGTGCTTATCATGTTTGCTTATGGGAGAGGTTTCAGTCCACGAATCTGACATACTCAGAAACGTATGTATTTTGCAATTCATTTGTGTCTCTACGCATTACTCAGTTTTTAAAAATGAGTCGGCATCAATCGTATATGTTTGGTCTTCTGGTGGAACCTTAATTCCGCGGTCCATTGTCAAAACAATGAAATACTCTGCCTCCATTTGTAGAATCCATCACAACATTTAGAACTCATCTAAATCTAGCATAGAATCTTTCTAGCCCATTGTGCTACCTTTTAATGAACACATTTAGCCTAATTGAGATTGAAATTTATTTTATATGTGACCAAACTAATATCGGTGTAACACTTTACAGCGATTCGTTTGTCATTACCCCATATAAAACTATATATATATATCCTCGGCTCTGACAAAGCACTCAGGGATATTCTTACTGTTGTCCAATGATCATCATATGAATCATTCTGATATATGCTCGTAACACCTTAGAGCATAGGACATCTGATTGTGTACATATTATTCGTGATCTAAAATCACTCATGTGTTTTTACTCATTGAGTGTCAAATACACTCAAGTCTTGTTTAAACCTCCAGATGGAAAAGAACACCTTCTTAATGTTTTTATATTGAACTACTTCAATATTTATTCTATGTACTTTGACTTTAAACTTATTATGCGTTTCAATCTATCTTCATAGATCTTGACGATAAATATGTTTTTAGTTCTTATCCTTTCATTGAAGTTCATTTTCAATGAAACCTTCTAATCATATCAAGTACATGATTACATTATTTATAATCAACGATATGTCATCTACATAAAGTATTATAAATATATCTCAGCGCTCCCACTTAATTTCTTGCAAATGCAAGTTTCTTCATCGTTTCTGATGAACTCATAACTCTTTGATCATTTCATCCGGTGAAGATTTCAACTCCGTGATACTCACTTCATCCAGTGAAGTTTGTAAACCTTTTTAGTATTCTACGGACTAGCAAAACTCTCAGTTGTATCTTGTATACACCTTTAATACACACTTCTGTTAAGTAACGTATTTTTCCATCCTACTAGCATATATCATAAAAGAAATATGCAGCGATTACTAGAACAATCCGCATAGACTATAAGCATCGCTGCTGAAGATCTAATCTTATCGCAGTCAACTATTTGAACTTTGTCATAAACAATCTTTTGACAAGTCGAGCTTCTTCAAGAATATTATATCTAAGTATATTAATATTATAGATCTATTTACTTTCAAAAATTATTTATTCCTTCAAAAGTTTTACCAAGCTCCAAGCTTGATTTTAGATACTATCTTGGATTTCATGGCTATTAGCCATTTTAACGGAGTCAGGGCCCATCATAGCTTCTTTGTATGTAGTTGGTTTATCATTATTCAAAATCAATCCTTTGTTCACAAATCATTTATTTGATCACAAAGTAAACCATACCTACAAGGTTCAATAGGTACTTCGATCTCCATGACTATAACACTTTGTAGACATGGGAGCCATGATCGTCGTGGCCGCTTCCGGAACCATTTCCGATGTTGTGCTACTCTGATCATCATGGTCAGGTTCATTAACCTTATCAAGTTCCATTGTCCTCCCACTCAAATACTTCGCTAGAAACAATTTCTTGGAAATAAGCAAGAAACATCGACAAACACTTTTGTCTTTGACTTCATAGTGGAAAGAATTCCCATTTTGTTCTCTAGGATAACCAACAAAGATATTCATCCGATCTTGGTTGTAAACTCATTTTCTTATTCTATGCATACCAAAGCACGGGCATGATCTCCATCATCGTCGGCGGTGCGTCAAGGTCCATGGCGCCGTCTTCATGGTTGTTCACCACATGTAGCAACTATTACAACTACTTTGAAATAATACTACTACATGAAATATAAAGACAACCATAAGGCTCCTGCCGGTTGTCACAATACAATAATGATCATCTCATACATATTCATCATCACATCATGGCCATATCACATCACCAAACCCTGCAAAAACAAGTTAGACGCCTCTAATTTGGTTTGCATATTTTACGTGGTTTAGGGTTTTCGAGTAAGATCCAATCTACCTACGAACATGAACCACAACGCTGATACTAGTGTTGTCAATTGAAATAGTAAACTGAATCATAACTATGGTGAGAGAGAGACAGACACCCGCAAAGCCACTTATGCAATACAAGTTGCATGTCGAGCGTGGAGCAAGTCTCATGAACGCGGTCATGTAAAGTTAGCCCGGGCTGCTTCATCCCACCATACCGCAAGATGCAAAGTACATATAACAAGAGACAACAAAAGCATCAACACCCACAAAACCATTGTGTTCTACTCGTGCAACCAATCTATGCATAGACACGGCTCTGATACCACTGTAGAGATTCGTAGCATTGAAAAAAAAAATCCTACCGCAAGAATGAATAACAACCCAAGATCTAATCTAGTAGATGGTAGCAACGAGATGAAGATGAGATTAACCCTCGAAGATTCCAAAGCCTACGAGATTAGATCTCGTTGTTGATGTAGTCGATCACTTGCCGCTTTCAAAAGCGCGTAGAAGATCTTGACGGTGCCACAATCGGGCAGCACCTCCGCACTCGGTCACACGTACGGTGTTGATGACGACGTCCTTCTCCCCGTTCCAGCGGGCAGCAGATGTAGTAGATCCTCCTCGGAATCCCGCCAGCACGACGGCATGGTGACGGTGGTGGTGGAGATCTCCGGCAGGGCTTCGCCGTAAGCGCTGCAGGAGAAGGAGGAGGGAATAGCTAGGGTTTGGGAGAGAGGGGGGCTTGGGGCGCCGGCCAGGGAGCCCCTTGGTGGTGCGGCCAAGTGGTAGCCAGCCCTCTCCCTCTCCCTCTCTTTATATAGGTGGAACCCCCAAGGGTTTGCCCAAAATCCGAATAAGAGTCCAACTCAAAAACTTCCATATGAGTGAAACCTAGGGGAAGTGGGATTGCTCCCTTTCCTTCCCCTATGGCCGGCCATGGAGGTGGATTCCACCATGGACTCCACCTTCCCCTTTGGCTGGCCGGCTAGGGTTGGTGGAGTCCATTTGGGACTCCACCTTCCATGGTGATTGATGCGTGTAGTTGACACGTCCGTTGGGAACCCCAAGAGGAAGGTGTGAAGCGCATAGCAGCAAGTTTCCCTCAGTAAGAAACCAAGGTTTATCGAACCAGTAGGAGTCAAGAAGCACGTTGAAGGTTGATGGCGGCGGAGTGTAGTGCGGCGCAACACCAGGGATCCCGGCGCCAACGTGGAACCTGCACAACACAATCACAGTACTTTGCCCCAATGTAACAGTGAGGTTGTCAATCTCACCGGCTTGCTGTAAACAAAGGATTAAACGTATTGTGTGGAAGATGATGATTGTTTGCGAAGAACAGTAAAGAACAATTGCGGTAGATTGTATTTCAGATGTAAAGAATAGGACCGGGGTCCACAGTTCACTAGTGGTGTCTCTCCCATAAGATAAGCGGATGTTGGGTGAACAAATTACAGTTGGGCAATTGACAAATAAAGAAGGCATAACAATGCACATACATATATCATGATGAGTACTATGAGATTTAATCAGGGCATTACGACAAAGTACATAGACCGCTATCCGGCATGCATCTATGCCTAAAAAGTCCACTTTCAGGTTATCATCCGAACCCCTTCCAGTATTAAGTTGCAAACAACGAGACAAGCTGCATTAAGTATGGTGCGTAATGTAATCAACACAAATATCCTTAGACAAAGCATCGATGTTTTATCCCTAGTGGCAACAAGCACATCCACAACCTTAGAACTTTCTCATCACTTGTCCCGGATTTAATGGAGGCATGAACCCACTATCGAGCATAAATACTCCCTCTTGGAGTCACATGTATCAACTTGGCCGAGCCTCTACTAGCAACGGAGAGCATGCAAGAACATAAATAACATATATGATAGATTGATAATCAACTTGACATAGTATTCAATATTCATCGGATCCCAACAAACACAACATGTAGAATTACAAATAGATGATCTTGATCATGATAGGCAGCTCACAAGATCTAACATGATAGCACAATGAGGAGAAGACAACCATCTAGCTACTGCTATGGACCCATAGTCCAGGGGTGGACTACTCACACATCGATCCGGAGGCGATCATGGCGATGAAGAGACCTCCCGGAGATGATTCCCCTCTCCGGCAGGGTGCCGGAGGCGATCTCCTGAATCCCCCGAGATGGGATTGGCGGCGGCGGCGTCTCAGGAAGGTTTTCCATATCGTGGCTCTCGGTACTGGGGGTTTCGCGACGAAGACTTTAAGTACGCGGAAGGGCAGGTCAAGGGGCGTCACGAGGGACCCACACAACAGGGCCGCGCAGCCAGGGCATGGGCCGCGCCGCCCTGGCGTGTCGTCGCCTCGTGGCCCCACTTCGTTTCCTCTTCGGACTTCTGGAAGCTTCGTGGAAAAATAGGACCCTGGGCGTTGATTTCGTCCAATTCCGAGAATATTTCCTTACTAGGATTTTTGAAACCAAAAACAGCGAGAAAACAACAATCGGCTCTTTGGCATCTCGTCAATAGGTTAGTGCCGGAAAATGCATAAATATGACATATAATGTGTATAAAACATGTGAGTATCATCATAAAAGTAGCATGGAACATAAGAAATTATAGATACGTTTGGGACGTATCAAGCATCCCCAAGCTTAGTTCCTACTCGCCCTCGAGTAGGTAAACGATAACAAAGATAATTTCTGAAGTGACATGCTATCATAATCTTGATCATACTATTGTAAAGCATATGAGATGAATGCAGCGATTCGAAGCAATGATGAAGATAATGAGTAAACAAATGAATCATATAGCAAAGACTTTACATGAATAATACTTTCAAGACAAGCATCAATAAGACTTGCATAAGAGTTACTCATAAAGCAACAAATTCGAAGTAAAGGCATTGAAGCAACACAAAGGAAGATATAAGTTTCAGCGGTTGCTTTCAACTTCAACATGTATATCTCATGGATAATTGTCAACACAAAGTAGTATAACAAGTGCAATAAGTAAACATGTAAGAATCAATGCACACAGTTGATACAAGTGTTTGCTGCAGGATAGAAAGAATAGGCAAACTGACTCAACAATAAAATAGAAGATAGGCCCTTCGCAGAGGGAAGCATTGATTACTATATTTGTGCTAGAGCTTTTCATTTTGAAAACAAGAAACAATTTTGTCAACGGTAGTAATAAAGCATATGTGTTATGTATAAGATATCCTATAAGTTGCAAGCCTCATGCATAGTATACCAATAGTGCTCACACCTTGTCCTAATTAGCTTGGATTAACATGGATTATCATTGCATAGCATATGTTTCAACCACGTGTCACAAAGGGGTACCTCTATGCCGCCTGTACAAAGGTCTAAGGAGAATGTTCGCATTGGATTTCTTGCTTTTGATTGTTCTCAACTTAGACATCCATACCGGGACAACATAGACAACAGATAATGGACTCCTCTTTAATGCATAAGCATTCAACAACAGTTAATATTCTCATAAGAGATTGAGGATTAGTTGTCCACACTGAAACTTCCACCATGAATCATGGCTTTAGTTAGCGGCCCAATGTTCTTCTCTAATAGTATGCATACTCAAACCATTTGATCATGAAAATCGCCCTTACTTCAGACAAGACGAACATGCATAGAAACTCACATGATATTCAACAAAGGTAAAAGAGTTGATGGCGTCCCCAGAAACATGGTTACCGCTCAACAAGCAACTTATTAAGAAATAAGACACATAAGTACATATTCTTCACCATAATAGTTTTAAGCTATTTTTCCCATGAGCTATATATTGCAAAGGTAAAGAATGGAATTTTTAAAGGTAGCACTCAAGTAATGTTCTTTGGAATGGCGGAGAAATACCATGTAGTCGGTAGGTATGGTGGACACAAATGGCATGGTTATTGGCTCAAGGATTTGGATGCACGAGACGAATTCCTCTCAATACAAGGCTAGGCTAGCAAGGTTGTTTGAAGCAAACTCAAGTATAAAAGGTGCAGCAAAGCTCACATATGAACACATTGTAACTATTATAAGACTTTACATTGTCTCCTTATTGTTCAAACACCTTAACCAGAAAATATCTAGACTCTAGAGATCAATCATGCAAACCAAATTTTAACAAGCTCTATGTAGTTCTTCATTAATAGGTGCAAAGTACATGATGCAAGAGCTTAAACATGATCTATATGAGCACAAAAATTGCCAAGTATCAAATTATTCAAGACATTATACCATTTACCACATGCGGCATTTTCCGTTTCCAACCATATAACAATGAATAAAATAGTCCAACTTTCGCAATGAACATTAAAGATAAAGCTAAGAACACATGTGTTCATACGAAACAGCGGAGCATGTCTCTCTCCCAAACAAAGAATGCTAGGATCCGAATTTATTCAAACAAAAACAAAAACAAAACAAAAAACAAACAGACGCTCCAAGTAAAGCACATAAGATGTGACGGAATAAAAATATAGTTTCACTAGAGGTGACCTGATAAGTTGTCGATGAAGAAGGGGATGCCTTGGGCATCCCCAAGCTTAGACACTTGGGTATTCTTAAAATATGCAGGGATGAACCACGAGGGCATCCCCAAGCTTAGACTTTTCACTCTTCTTGATCATATTGTATCATCCTCCTCTCTTGACCCTTGAAAACTTCCTCCACACCAAACTCGAAACAAACTCATTAGTGGGTCAGTGCATAATTCATATATTCAGAGGTGAAATAATCATTATTAACACTTCTGGACATTGCACAAAGCTACTGAAAGTTAATGGAATAAAGAAATCCATCAAACATAGCAAAACAGGCAATGCGAAATAAAAGGCAGAATCTGTCAAAACAGAACAGTTCGTAAAGAGGAATTTTAAAGAGGCACCAGACTTGCTCAGATGAAAATTCCCAAATTGAATGAAAGTTGCGTACATATCTGAGGATCACGCACGTAAACTGGCAGATTTTTATAAATTTTCTACAGAGACTACTGCTCAAATTCGTGACAGCAAGAAATCTGTTCCTGCGCAATAATCCAAATCTAGTATTGGCTTTACTATCAAAGACTTTACTTGGCACAACAATGCAATAAAATAAAGATAAGGAGAGGTTGCTACAGTAATAACATCTTCCAAGACTCAAATATAAAATAAAAGTGCAGAAGTAAAATAATGGGTTGTCTCCCATAAGCGCTTTTCTTTAACGCCTTTCAGCTAGGCGCAGAAAGTGTGAATCAAGTATTATCAAGACATGAAGCATCAACATTACCTCGGGCTTTACGCCTACCCTTCATATTCTTTTTCTTACTCTTTGATTTAGGGAATACATGTCTACCTCCTGTTGTAGAGGTGAATTTTAGGGTGCCTTCTCCCACATCTATGACTGCTCCCAATAGTTTCAGCAGGGATCTTCCGAGTGTGATTTGTCCTGTTCCTACACATTCAATAACAAGATAATCGGTGGATACTCGTTCTTCCAGGAATGGTTGTATGCACACCCTCGGCTATTCCCTTAGGAATTATAAAGAGTTATCAATAAGAGTTATTCCTTCTCCCCCTTCAACGAGTCCCCAAAGTGTCAAAGATTCATAAATACTCTTAGGCATAAGGCAAAATTCAGACATAATATCACAATTGGCATGAAAAGTTTCACCACCTATAACAACTTTAATAGTAGGGTCCCATATTGAAGGTTCAGAGTTCACCAAAACTTGATCAAGACGGTTATGAACATAACTATAATTTTCTTCCAAGCAAGATGCACTTGTCTCAAGAGTGTTTAATCTATTATAAATGCTAATAAGAGCTGAATCAAAGTTATTAGCTGAACTATGTGATGCAACCAAATTTTTTATGGCATTAAAAGCTTGATCACCGTCGCAATGAAGGAAATCTCCTCCCACTACAGCATCCAAGGCATATCTATAGCGAATCATAAGCCCAAAATAAAAATTACTAAGGAGCAGACTTAGAGTCATTTGAGGTTCAGCTTTACGATAAGAATCAAAAATTCTAGACCAAGCATCTTTAAAACTCTCCTCATCCCCTTGTTTAAAAGTAAAGACTAATTCCTCAGGTGAAGAAATAACACGTACAGAGCTAGACATGATAATAAACTAAACTAAATGCAAGTAACTATTTTTTTGTGTTTTTAATATGGAGAACAAGACAGTAAATAAAGTAAAAATAGCAACTAATTTTTTTTTGTTTTTGATATAGAGAGCAAACAAAGCAGTAAATAAAGTAAAGTAAAGCAATACAAAAACAAAGTAAAGAGATTGGATGTGGAAGACTCCCCTTGCAGCGTGTCTTGATCTCCCCGGCAACAGCGCCAGAAATTTGCTTGATGCATGTAGTTGACACGTCCGTTGGGAACCCCAAGAGGAAGGTGTGATGCGCACAGCAGCAAGTTTCCCTCGCAAGAAACCAAGGTTTATCGAACCAGTAGGAGTCAAGAAGCACGTTGAAGGTTGATGGCGGCGGAGTGTAGTGCGGCGCAACACCAGGGATCCCGGCGCCAACGTGGAACCTGCACAACACAATCACAGTACTTTGCCCCAACGTAACAGTGAGGTTGTCAATCTCACCGGCTTGATGTAAACAAAGGATTAAACGTATTGTGTGGAAGATGATGATTGTTTGTGAAGAACAATGAAAGAACAATTGCGTAGATTGTATTTCGGATGTAAAGAATAGGACCGGGGTCCACAGCTCACTAGTGGTGTCTCTCCCATAAGATAAACAGATGTTGGGTGAACAAATTATAGTTGGGCAATTGACAAATAAAGAAGGCATAACAATGCACATACATATATCATGATGAATACTATGAGATTTAATCGGGGCATTACGACAAAGTACATAGACCGCTATCCAAGCATGCATCTATGCCTAAAAAGTCCACTTTCAGAGTTATCATCCGAACCCCTTCCAGTATTAAGTTGCAAACAACGTACAATTGCATTAAGTATGGTGCGTAATGTAATCAACACAAATATCCTTAGACAAAGCATCGATGTTTTATCCCTAGTGGCAACATCACATCCACAACCTTAGAACTTTATGTCACTGTCCCAGATTTAATGGAGGCATGAACCCACTATCGAGCATAAATACTCCCTCTTGGAGTCACAAGTATCAACTTGGCCGAGCCTCTACTAGCAACGGAGAGCATGCAAGAACATAAATAACATATATGATAGATTGATAATCAACTTGACATAGTATTCAATATTCATCGGATCCCAACAAACACAACATGTAGAATTACAAATAGATGATCTTGATCATGATAGGCAGCTCACAAGATCTAACATGATAGCACAATGAGGAGAAGACAACCATCTAGCTACTGCTATGGACCCATAGTTCACGGGTGGACTACTCACACATCGATCCGGAGGCGATCATGGCGATGAAGAGACCTCCGGGAGATGATTCCCCTCTCCGGCAGGGTGCCGGAGGCGATCTCCTGAATCCCCCGAGATGGGATTGGCGGCGGCGGCGTCTCTGTAAGGTTTTCCGTAGCGTGGCTCTCGGTACTGGGGGTTTCGCGACGAAGAATTTAAGTAGGCGGAAGGGCCTGTCAAGGGGCGTCACGAGGGACCCACACAACAGGGCCGCGCGGCCAGGGCTTGGGCCGCGCCGCCCTGGCGTGTCGTCGCCTCGTGGCCCCACTTCGTTTCCTCTTCGGACTTCTGGAAGCTTCGTGGAAAAATAGGACCCTGGGCGTTGATTTCGTCCAATTCCGAGAATATTTCCTTACTAGGATTTCCGAAACCAAAAACAACGAGAAAACAAGAATCGGCTCTTCGGCATCTCGTCAATAGGTTAGTGCCGGAAAATGCATAAATATGATATATAATGTGTATAAAACATGTGAGTATCATCATAAAAGTAGCATGGAACATAAGAAATTATAGATACATTTGGGACGTATCAGTGATTTCATTCGGAAGGTTCTAGAACATTCTAGCGCCTTCCATAAATGCACCGGATCATTTTCAAAGTTGGAAAGTGACTTCCTATATATGACTCTTATTCTCCGGACCATTCCGGAACTCCTCGTGACGTCCTGGATCCCATCCGAGACTCCGAACAACAGTCAAACTCCATTCCATATTCCATATCTACTTAAAACGACATCAAACCTTAAGTGTGTCACCCTACGGTTCGAGAACTATGCGGACATGATCGAGACTCCTTTCTGATCAATAACTAATAGCGGGACCTGGAGATCCATAATAGCCCCACATATTCAACGATGACTTCGTGATCGAAAGAACTATTCACATAAAATAACAATTCCCTTTGTCTCGCGATATTTTACTTATCCGAAGTTTGATCGTCGGTATCTCTATGCCTAGTTCAACCTCGTTACCGATAAGTACTCTTTACTCGTACCGTCATATGATATCCCTTGTGAACCAGTCACATGCTTGCAAGCTAATTAGATATCATTTCACCGAGAGGGTCCAGAGTATATCTATCCGTAATTAGGATGGACAAATCTCACTATTGATACAAGTGCCTCAACCCTATACTTTCCGAACACTTAATGCCACCTTTATAACTACCCATTTACGCAGTAGTGTTTGGTGTCATCAAAGCATCCATCCGGTGTAGGTGGTTAACATGATCTCATGGTCGAAGGATTAAGTTACTATGCATATTAATGTTTGCGGTTATGTTTACAAAACTGATGCGTCCAAAACGTATCTACTTTCCCGAACACTTTTGCTATTGTTTTGCCTCTAATTTGTGTATTTTGGATGCAACTAACACGGACTAACGCTGTTTTCAGCAGAACTGTTCTGGTGTCTCGTTTTTGTGCAGAAATCCAACTTTCAGGAAAAACCTCGGGATTTTGACGGAAGGCCCTATTTTCCCAGAATACTGACGGAGCCAGAAGGACAAATCAAGTGGAGGCCCGAGGGCCCCACACCATAAGGCGGCGCGGCCTAGGGGGGGCCCGCGCGGCCCTATGGTGTGGCCCCCTCGGCCGGCCTCCGACGCCCTCTTTCGGAATACTTATTGGCCTCGACCTAAAAACGCACGGGGAGAAGTCGAAGTCGCCAGAAACCCTCCAGAACGCCGCCACATCGCGAAACTCCGTCTCGGGAGCCAGAAGTCTCCGTTCTGGCACTCCGCCGGGACGGGGAATTGGAGGAGATCATCTCCATCATCACCGCCAACGCCTCTCCATCAACCAGCCATGTTTCCCCCATCCATGTGTGAGTAATTCCCCCGCTGTAGGCCGAAGGGGATGGTAGGGATTGGATGAGATTGATCATGTAATAGCATAAGATTGTTAGGGCATAGTGCATAGTATCCGTAGATGTTACTTTTATGATATTGTTGCAACTTGTTATGCTTAATGCTTGTCACTAGGGCCCGAGTGCCATGATCTCAGATCTCAACATGTTATTGATTCATGAGGATATTCGTTGTTTATGATCTTACCTGCAAGTTGTATACACATGTCGCCGTCCGGAACCAATGGCCCCGAAGTGACGAAATTGGGACAACCGGAGGGGATGGTAGTGATGTGAGGATCACATGTGTTCACGGAGTGTTAATGCTTTGCTCCGGTACTCTATTAAAAGGAGTACCTTAATATCCGATAGTTTCCCTTGAGGCCCGGCTGCCACCGGCTGGTAGGACAAAAGATGTTGTGCAAGTTTCTCATTGCGAGCACGTACGACTATAATTGGAACACATGCCTATTGATTGATTAGTACTTGGATACCGTTTTATTATTATCTGCAGATGCCCTGCTATGATTGTTACATGAGTTTCTCTCATCCATGCAACGCCCGTCATCCGTCCCCGTGCCTACAGTATTTTAATCCTGTTGTTTACTAAAATCACTACTGCTGTCTTTGTTACTCTGTTGCTATTATTTTACTACTGCTACTGCTATAAAACTGTTACTACTGGATCCCCCTATACTTGTGGGTCATCAAGACTATTTTCTGGCGCCGTTGCCGGGGAGCATAGCTTTATTTGGAAGTTCACTTGGATTGATATTGTTCGTTGCAAATTCTCCATCATGGGTAAACCTCGCGATACTAAGGTCGCCATATTACCATCCACTACAAGAAAAGGTACAACTCTGAGTACCTCTACTGCTCTTGATTCACCATCTATGATAAGTAAACTTGTTTCACCACCACAAGCTTCAAATGCTGGTACTTCCGCTGAATCTGAAAACTCTTATAATATTGATGATGCTTTTGCTGTGCTTGATGATAGTGGTTCATTGGGAACTTTTCTAGATGCTACAATTGCTAGGTCTAGACAAATTGAAAATACTGAAACTCCCGATGTTACTACACCTGTTAATTCACCTGAACTTGAATACTCTAGTGATGATCTTGATGAAGATTATGTGGAACTTGATGATGATTTTATTGAAAAATGCAATGCTACTACTGATGCAAGAAAAAATAAGAAGTTGCTTGCGTAACATGCTCGTTAGATATAAACTGTCTCCCGATCCTAAGTTTGCCACATCTCCTATAAACATTAAGGATAAAGATTATGATTTTTCTCTTGATCTATCTCATATAGCTATTGTTGAGAAAACACCCTTTTGTGGTACTGAAAAAGAGAGTGTCGTTGAACACATGATTGAGTTATCTACTC
>NC_061508.1:206269164-206345988 GCF_022539505.1 Lolium rigidum
TATACACATTATATGTCATTATTATGCATTTTCACGGCACTAACCTATTGACGAGATGCCAGAAAGCCGATTCTTTGTTTTACTGCTGTTTTTGGTTTCAGAAATCTAGTAAGGAAATATTCTCGGAATTGGACGAAATCAACGCCCGGGGTCCTATTTTTTCCACGAAGCTTCGAGAAGACCGAGGGAGATACGAAGTGGGGCCACGGGAGCGACCGCCACACTAGGGCGACGCGGCCTAAGGGGCCGCGGCCGCGCCCTAGTCGTGTGGGGCCCACGTGCAGCCCCCTGACTCTGCCCTTCCGCCTACTTAAAGCCTTCGTCGCAGAAACCCCCGAGGCCAGAGAGCCACGATACGGGAAAACCTTCCGGAGACGCCGCCGCCGCCAATCCCATCTCGGGGGATTCGGGAGATCGCCTCAGGCACCCTGCCGGAGAGGGAATCATCTCCCGGAGGTCTCTTCATCGCCATGATCGCCTCGGATCGATGTGGCGAGTAGTCCACCCATGGACTATGGGTCCATAGCATGTAGCTAGATGGTTGTCTTCTCCTCATTGTGCTATCATGTTAGATCTTGTGAGCTGCGTATCATGATCAAGATCATCTATTTGTAATGCTACATGTTGTGTTTGTTGGGATGCAGATAGAATATTGAATACTATGTCAAGTTGATTATCAATCTATCATATATGTTGTTTATGTTCTTGCATGCTCATCCGTTGCTAGTAGAGGCTCTGGCCAAGTTGATGCTTGTGACTCCAAGAGGGAGTATTTATGCTCGATAGTGGGTTCATGCCTCCATTGAATGCGGGACGAGTGGACGGAAAGTTCTAAGGTTGTGGATGTCTTGTTGCCGCTAGGAATAAAACATCGATGCTTTGTCTAAGGATGTTTGTGTTGATTACATTACGCACCATACTTAATGCAATTGTCTTTTGTGTTGCAACTTAATGCGAAAGGGGTTCGGATGATAACTTTGAAGGTGGACTTTTTAGGCATAGATGCATCTTTGGATAGCGATCTATGTACTTTGTAACGTAATGCCACGAGTTAAATCTCATAGTACTCATCATGATATATGTATGTGCATTGTTATGCCTTCTTTATTTGTCGGTTGCCCAGCTGTAATTTGTTCACCCAACATGCGTTTATCTTATGGGAGAGACACCACTAGTGAGCGCTGTGGACCCCGGTCCATTCTTTACATCACGAAATACAATCTACTGCAATTGTTCTTTACTTGTTCTTCCGCAAACAAACATCATCATCATCCACTATACATCTAATCCTTTGTTTACGGCAAGCCGGTGAGATTGACAACCTCCTGCGTTACGTTGGGGCAAAAGTACTTTGATTAGTGTTGTGCGAGGTTCACGTTGGCGCCGGAATCACAGTGTTGCGCCGCACTACACTCCGCCACCAACAACCTTCATGTGTTCCTTGACTCCCTGCGGGTTCGATATGACCTTGGTCTTCTTGCGAGGGAAAACTTACTAATGTGCGCATCACACCTTCCTCTTGGGGTTCCCAACGGACGTGTCGACTACGCGCCATCAAACAGCGGAGCGTGTCTCTCTCCCAAACAAAGAATGCTAGGAAATATATCAATGAATAACAGCAAATTATGATATAAAATAGTGATGCAAATTGGACGTATCGTTGACCCGATAAGTTGTCGATGAAGAAGGGATGCCTTGGGCATCCCCAAGCTTAGACGCTTGGGTCTTCTTAAAATATGCAGGGATGAACCACGGGGGCATCCCCAAGCTTAGACTTTTCACTCTTCTTGATCATATTGTATCATCCTCCTCTCTTGACCCTTGAAAACTTCCTCCACACCAAACTCAAAACAAACTCATTAGAGGGTCAGTGCATAATTCATATATTCGGAGGTGACATAATCATTCTTAACACTTCTTGACATTGCACAAAGCTACTGAAAGTTAATGGAACAAAGAAATCCATCAAACATAGCAAAACATGCAATGCGAAATAAAAGGCAGAATCTGTCAAAACAGAACAGTCCGTAAAGATGAATTTTTAAGAGGCACCAGACTTGCTCAAATGAAAATTCCCAAATTGAATGAAAGTTGCGTACATACCTGAGGATCACGCACGTAAATTGGCAGATTTTTTTAAATTTTCTACAGAGACTACTGCTCAAATTCGTGACAGCAAGAAATCTGTTCATGCGCAGTAATCCAAATCTAGTATTGACTTTACTATCAAAGACTTTACTTGGCACAACAATGCAATAAAATAAAGATAAGGAGAGGTTGCTACAGTAGTAACAACTTCCAAGACTCAAATATAAAATAAAAGTGCAGAAGTAAAATAATGGGTTGTCTCCCATAAGCGCTTTTCTTTAACGCCTTCCAGCTAGGCGCAGAAAGTGTGTATCAAGTATTATCGAGAGATGATGCATCAACATCATAATTTGTTCTAATTATAGAATCATAAGGTAACTTCATTCTATTTCTAGGGAAGTGTTCCATACCTTTCTTGAGAGGAAATTGATATTTAATATTACCTTCCTTCATATCAATGGTAGCACCAACAGTTCGAAGAAAAGGTCTTCCCAATATAATGGGACAAGATGCATTGCATTCAATATCCAAGACAACAAAATCAACGGGGACAAGGTTATTGTTAACCATAATACGAACATTATCAATCCTCCCGAAAGGTTTCTTTATAGCATTATCAGCGAGATTAACATCCAAATAACAATTTTTCAATGGTGGCAAGTCAAGCATATCATAGATTTTCTTAGGCATAACAGAAATACTTGCACCAAGATCACATAAAGCATTAAAATCAAAATCATTGGCCCTCATCTTAATGATGGGCTCCCAACCATCTTCCAACTTCCTAGGAATAGAGGTTTCAAGTTTTAGTTTCTCTTCTCTAGCTTTTATGAGAGCATTTGTAATATGTTTTGTAAAGGCTAAATTTATAGCACTAGCGTTGGGACTTTTAGCAAGTTTTTGTAAGAACTTTATAACTTCAGAGATGTGACAATCATAAAAATCTAAATCATTATGACCTACAGCAATGGAATCATTGTCCCCAATATTTTGAAAAATTTCAGCAGTTTTATCACAAACAGTTTCAGCAGTTTTAGCAGTTTCAGGCAATTTTGCACCCTTTGCACTAGGAGTAGAAACATTGCCAACACCTATTATTTTACCATTGATAGTAGGGGGTGTAGGAACATGTGAAGCATTATCATTACTAGTGGTGGTAATAGTCCAAACTTTAGCTACATTATTCTCTTTAGCTAGTTTTTCATTTTCTTCTCTTTCCCACCTAGCATGCAATTCAGCCATCAATCTAATATTTTCATTAATTCGAACTTGGATGGCATTTTCTGTAGTAATAATTTTATTATCAATATCCTTATTAGGCATAACTTTCAATTTTAATAGATCAACATCAGAGGCAAGTCTATCAACCTTAGAAGCAAGAATATCAATTTTATCAAGCTTTTCCTCAACAGATTTGTTAAAAGCAGTTTGTGTACTAATAAATTCTTTAAGCATGACTTCAAGACGAGGGGGTACATTCCTATTATTGTTGTAAGAATTCCCATAAGAATTACCATAACTATTACCATTAGCAGAAGGATATGGCCTATAGTTGTTACCAGAATTATTCCTATAAGCATTGTTGTTGAAATTATTACTTTTAATGAAATTCACATCAACATGTTCTTCTTGGGCAACCAATGAAGCTAAAGGAACATTATTAGGATCAACATTAGATCTACCATTCACAAGCATAGAAATAATAGCATCAATCTTATCACTCAAGGAGGAGCTTTCTTCAACAGAATTTACCTTCTTACCTTGTGGAGCTCTTTTCGTGTGCCATTCAGAGTAATTTATCATCATATCATCAAGAAGCTTTGTTGCCGCCCCCAAAGTGATGGACATAAAGGTACCTCCAGCAGCTGAATCCAATAGGTTCCGCGAAGAAAAATTCAGTCCTGCACAAAAGGTTTGGATGATCATCCAAGTAGTTAGTCCATGGGTAGGGCAATTCTTTACCAAAGCTTTCATTCTCTCCCATGCTTGAGCAACATGTTCATTATCTAATTGCTTAAAATTCATTACGCTACTTCTCAAAGATATAATTTTAGCGGGAGGATAATATCTACCAATAAAAGCATCCTTACATTTAGTCCAAGAATCAATACTATTTCTAGGCAGGGATAGCAACCAATCTTTAGCTCTTCCTCTTAAGGAGAAAGGAAACAATTTTAATTTTATAATGTCACCATCTACATCCTTATACTTTTGCATTTCACATAGTTCAACAAAATTATTAAGATGGGCAGCAGCATCATCAGAACTAACACCAGAAAATTGCTCTCTCATAACAAGATTCAGTAAAGCATGTTTAATTTCAAAGAATTCTACTGTAGTAGCAGGTGGAGCAATAGGTGTGCATAAGAAATCATTATTATTTGTGCTAGTGAACTCACACAACTTAGTACTCTCAATAGTACCCATTTTAGCAGTAGTAAATAAAGCAAACTAAATAAAGTAAATGCAAGTAACTATTTTTTTTTGTGTTTTTAATATAGAGAACAAGACAGTAAATAAAGTAAAACTAGCAACTAATTTTTTTGTGTTTTTGATATAAGAGCAAACAAAGCAGTAAATAAAATAAAGTAAAGCAAGACAAAAACAAAGTAAAGAGATTGGATGTGGGAGACTCCCCTTGCAGCGTGTCTTGATCTCCCCGGCAACGGCGCCAGAAATTTAGCTTGATGACGCGTAAGCACACGCCCGTTGGGAACCCCAAGTGGAAGGTGTGATGCGTACAGCAGCAAGTTTCCCTCAGTAAGAAACCAAGGTTTATCGAACCAGTAGGAGTCAAGAAGCACGTTGAAGGTTGATGGCGGCGGAGTGTAGTGCGGCGCAACACCAGGGATTCCGGCGCCAACGTGGAACCTGCACAACACAATCAAAGTACTTTGCCCCAACGTAACAGTGAGGTTGTCAATCTCAACGGCTTGCTGTAAACAAAGGATTAGATGTATAGTGTGGATGATGATGATTGTTTGCGAAGAACAGTAAAGAACAATTGCAATAGATTGTATTTCAGATGTAAAGAATAGGACCGGGGTCCACAGTTCACTAGTGGTGTCTCTCCCATAAGATAAACGAGATGTTGGGTGAACAAATTACAGTTGGGCAATTGACAAATAAAGAAGGCATAACAATGCACATACATATATCATGATGAGTACTATGAGATTTAATCGGGGCATTACGACAAAGTACATAGACCGCTATCCAAGCATGCATCTATGCCTAAAAAGTCCACTTTCAGGTTATCATCCGAACCCCTTCCAGTATTAAGTTGTAAACAACGGACAATTGCATTAAGTATGGTGCGTAATATAATCAACACAAATATCCTTAGACAAAGCATCGATGTTTTATCCCTAGTGGCAACGAGCACATCCACAACCTTAGAACTTTCCGTCACTCGTCCCGGATTTAATGGAGGCATGAACCCACTATCGAGCATAAATACTCCCTCTTGGAGTCACAAGTATCAACTTGGCAAGAGCCTCTACTAGCAACGGAGAGCATGCAAGAACATAAATAACATATATGATAGATTGATAATCAACTTGACATAGTATTCAATATTCATCGGATCCCAACAAACACAACATGTAGCATTACAAATAGATGATCTTGATCATGATAGGCAGCTCACAAGATCTAACATGATAGCACAATGAGGAGAAGACAACCATCTAGCTACTTCTATGAACCCATAGTCCAGGGGTGGACTACTCACACATCGATCCGGAGGCGATCATGGCGATGAAGAGACCTCCGGGAGATGATTCCTCTCTCCGGTAGGGTGCCGGAGGCGATCTCCTGAATCCCCCGAGATGGGATTGGCGGCGGCGGTGTCTCTGGAAGGTTTTCCGTATCGTGGCTCTCGGTACTGGGGGTTTCGCGACGAAGACTTTAAGTAGGCGGAAGGGCAGGTCAAGGGGCGTCACGAGGGGCCCACACAGTAGGCCGGCGCGGCCAGTGCTTGGGCGGCGGCGCCCTGTTGTGTGGCCACCTCGTGGCCCCACTTCGTTTCCTCTTCGGACTTCTGGAAGCTTCGTGGAAAAATAGGACCCTGGGCGTTGATTTCGTCCAATTCCGAGAATATTTCCTTACTAGGATTTCTGAAACCAAAAACAGCAGAAAACAGCAACTGGTCTTCGGCATCTCGTCAATAGGTTAGTGCCGGAAAATGCATAATAATGGCATATAATGTGTATAAAACATGTGAGTATCATCATAAAAGTAGCATGGAACATAAGAAATTATAGATACGTTTGAGACGTATCAGACATTCATCCGCAATATATCCCTCAGCAATAGAACCTTCTGGTCGTGCCCTGTTCCTCAGATAGCGCTTCAACGTGTACAACCGCCTTTCAACGGGGTACATCGACCCATAATGCACAGGACCTCTTAGGCGTACCTCTTCAGGTAAATGCATTGCTAGGTGCACCATCACATCAAAGAAAGCTGGGGGTAATGCACTCTAGCTTGCACAAGATCTCTGGGATCTGTACCTCTAGATCTTTCAACACGGTCTTGTTTATAGTTTTGCTGCACAGTACCCTGAAAGACCTTACTAACTGAGCAATTGCCTCATATATATCCTTACTTACTTGTCCTCTCAATCCAGCAGCTAAGATGGTTTGCAAAAGAATGTGACAATCATGTATTATTAGACCTTGTACCTTGCTCCCATCACGACTTACACATTTTACAAAGTTCAAAGCATATCCATCTGGAAACATCAACTCCTGTAGGAATTTGGCGAATGCACGCGCAAGTTCTCGAGAAAGGGCATATGGAGCCTCTGGCCACTCATAGTAGTCATGGGAGTCCTCCTTCATCAATTGTAGATGTTTTAGAACATGCAACTTATTCTCCGCGATGTCAAACCTAGCATTAAGGTTGTCCTTATTTTTTGAATCCATTTTAAGAGTTGTTCCAAGAAGTTGCCACAAATATTTTTCTCAATGTGCATAACATCAAGATTATGTCTCAGCTTCAGTGTGGGCTAGTACTCCAAGTCCCATAAACTCATCCTCCGGCCCCAAATTGGCGCACGTTTGGGATCACTTTTCTTTGTTTTTGGTGGGCTGCCCTGGGGCTCGGAGTGGCAGGATCGCTTCCTTTTACTGTCGTCTGCTTCTTTATTTTTATCTTGTTGGCTGGCTGACTTCTGCTTCTGTTTCGTGGCTGCACTTTCCTTCCTTTTCATGGCTGCTTGTGCCTTCTTTTCCATGGTTGCCACTTGTAATTCCTCGGGCGAAAGTTGTCTAACCTTCTCCAACAATTCTTTCAGCTCAACTGCAGTGAAACTACCTGGCTTCTGATGATTCTTATGAGCCTTTAGATACATATTGCCTTTGTGCATACGATGTTTCTTTGGAAGGAAACGAAAGTGCCCAAAATACCCAATTTTCCTTTTAGTGCTCTTGAAAGAGGATCTTTGTCACAGTGAATACAAGCAGCATAGCCTTTTGTAGTACGTCTTGAAAGAGTGCACAAAGCTGGGTAGTCGTGAATACACCAAAGAAGTGTTGCTTTAAGAGAAAACATTTTATCCTCAGCTTCTGATAGAGCATCAGCTGTATCCACACCTTTCCAAAGTAACTGTAATTCTTCCATGAGATGCTCTAGAAAGACATTAAAGTCCTTCCCAGGTGATTCAGGGCCTGGAATCAGCAAGGACATCATGAAATTTGACTGCTCCATACAACCCCAAGGTGCAAAGTTGTTTGGAATAACAAAGACATGCCACATGCCGTAGCTTTTTCTCATGTTGTTATAGGGATTGAACCCATCAGTAGCAAGGCCAAGTCTAATGTTCCTGGCATCTGCAGCATAGTCTGGCCAATTTTTTTCAAAGTCTTCCCAAGCCTCGCCGTCAGCTGGATGGCTCATTTCACCCAAATCTTCTCCTTCATTAGGATTTCGGTATAACTTGTGCCACCGTGCTTCATTTGATGATTTTGTCGTACAAAAAATCCTCTGCAGCCTAGTTATCAATGGAAAATGCCTCAACACTTTCTGCGGAGTTTTCTTTGCTTCAACATTTTTCCATCTTGACTCGCTGCACTTGGGGCAATTATCAAAGTCGGCATATTCTTTTCTAAAGAGAATGCAATTTTTGATGCACACATGGATTGAAATGTATCCAAGCCCTAATTTATCGATAACAGCCTTCGCTTTACGTTATGTTCTTGGGAGTGTATTAGTAGGTGGAATGCTTCACGCAAGATCTAAAGGATGTCAGCAAATGCAGAATT
Source organism: Lolium rigidum (assembly GCF_022539505.1). Taxonomy (NCBI): domain Eukaryota; kingdom Viridiplantae; phylum Streptophyta; class Magnoliopsida; order Poales; family Poaceae; genus Lolium; species Lolium rigidum. The sequence continues at coordinate 206,277,519 of NC_061508.1, forward strand.
GGTGATCAAATGTTTTGACTTCCATTGAAGAATTGTAACCAGAAAGGAGAATCTCGTGAACGAGCAACATCCAGGATAAAGTCTAAGTTCAGCCTCTTTCTTCAAAGCCTCATAGAATGACTTCTTTTCTTGCACATATTGGGAATAAAATTTGAGTCATCTTCATCATCCTTGTTTCCATTTCCATTTACGTACCCATTTGCCCAAGCTTCCTGGTCTGCTAGTAAGTCATCTAATCGCGCATTGAAAGGAGAATGCACTCCGACATCACCTTCAATAATAACTTCATCATCATCTTTGACGTGGGCATTACCCTTCGGGTAACTGACATTGCCCAATCCTATGCGGCCCAACTGAAGGCCCATGAAGATACTCGATGGCAAGGCGGGCCACCAGGACGGTGCAGAAGAAGATCCCTTGAAGAACAAGGCAAGAGAGGAGCCGAACAAGGAAAGTTTAGAGCTAGGTCTATTGTAAACCTAGTCGTACCCGGACAGATCTCTTGAGACCTGGCCTCCTATATAAAGGCCAGGAGAGGGGCTGCCGAGAGACACAGAACCAATCATAGCAACTCTAGCCACCAGAAGTCTAGAGCTAGGTCGCCGTAGCACTTAGCCTCTCGACGAGAACACAGCCGAAACCTTCGGCACCCCATTGTAACCCAATATTCTCATAATCAAGATCAGACATGCAGGACGTAAGGGTTTTACCTCATCGAGGGCCCCGAACCTGGGTAAATCGCTCTCCCCGCTTGTCACGTTAACCGATGTCTCGTGTCAGCCTACAGGATTCCATCAACCCTAAGCCCCAATCGGAGGGCATTGCCGAGGAGTACCCTCGACAATTGGCGCCGTCTGTGGGAAACCTGTCGGCACAAGATCCAACATCGGCAGATCCAGTCATGTCGTCGGCAACTTCGTCGACACCATCATCGCCATCATCGCCAAGTCTAGGAAGCCCGATTCGATTCGGCTCCTACGAATTCACCCCGCATAGCGACTCCTCGCGCTCGACTTTCTCAGATCTACAAGGAAACATGGAGATGACGTTCGGCAGCATCCACTACAACGTCAATGCGGAAGGAGTCCTTCGACTGCTAGAACCATACAACCCCAGGTCAGCAAGGAAATCACCACCACCGGCCGTAGGGCCAAGCCTGTCATCAATAGTCAACCTTTCGGCTGGCCTGACCGACTCGACGAACTCATCCTCGCCATCAACCCCTCGGTCGACGTCTTCAATGTCAGTTGGATCCGATATTCTCGTGTCTTCAGAGACGACCTCGTACTACTGTTTTAACTGCGATACCAGGCACGGATTGGGATCGAGCGACACACCGTTCATCTGCAATGCCCGGTATTCATCGGGAGAGGACAGTGTCGGCAGCGTCGTTATGGGGGTCACCTGGAAAGCGGCGCACCACCAAGTTTATGCCGCCAATAACACGGGAAACACTAGGAATAGGGGAGACGGAGATCACACCCCTCACTCTAGCAGGCGGCTAAGTTTTGAAAACAGCGCCAGTAACAACAACAGCAATTACACTATCGCGGAGGAAGAGTGGGCGGCAGCCAGAGCAGCCGTACTTAATAACACAACACTTCCTGCTGGAACTTCGGTTGAAACCTCAATGCCTATCGCTCTATATTGGAGAAAAACCGGGAGTGTCTATCAAAAGAGCATGCCACCCTCGAGAAACGTCTATTCGCCGCCGAACAATCTAGCGAACGACGAAGGGGTTCACGAGGAAGCGCTTCTCGAAGCAGTCAAGGCATAGGGAAGGACCGCTCGAGGTTATCCAGGCTTTCGGAAGATGATGCTAGAGAAATCACATCGAACCTGTCCAAGTCCTTCATGACTACCGACACCGTGGGTATGCTACGGCCGAAGACCGTCGAGGGAGCAACTCTAATCTCGCGGCGTACCTCATCAATCAACGACCCGAAGGTTCTATGGCTCAAGTTCACCGGGGCGCATTAGAAAGCCTCGCAATATTAGGAGATAACTTGGTCCCACGGAAGGAAAAGACCACGTTACAAGCCAGTGGTTCAAAACATCGCTCGAGGGATGCTCGGGATGAAATCACCCAGAGTAGAATCGATAAAGCCAGGCGACGGCGCGCTAAGGGGGCCGATTGCTTAAGCTACAAGATCCGTGAGACGATGCCGCCCAAAAAGTTTAAACCTACCCCCACTGACGCCGCTAAGTACGATGGGCAGCAGGAGCCGAGGTCATGGATAGACGATTACCTACAGACTGTGATCCTACAGACTGTGATCCTACAAAAGGTTTATGATGATGTGGTTCTGAATTACTGCAATGCTTTTAAAGACGACAAGAAGAAGTCAAGCCACTTACTCAGAGATTGTCGATAGTTCATCGAAATGCAGAAGCTCATCCAGCAGCAGCAACAACCACCACCACCGCCACCTCCACCTCAGCACCAGGTCGAGCAAGCTCAGCCTCATAACCCCAATGAGTCGTTCCCACCACCACGTGGGCAGATGAGCATGATCCACAGGACAGGTGTTTCGAGAAGGGAAATGAAGAAGCTCACCCGAGAAATCAATCGCGAGAAAGCATTATGGCCAACATTCCCGAATATATCGAGTGGTCATCTCAGAGCATTATGTTCAGCAGAGCGGATCACCCGATGACAATCCCAAAACCAGGGCACGCTGCCTTAGTAGTTGAGGCGCAGATCGGAGGGTTCAAGATGAGCAAAGTCTTGATGGATGGCGGAAGCGGGTTAAACCTGATATTCGTCGACACAATCAAAAGTATGGGGATTACCATGAGGATGCTAGAAGAGACAGACACCTGTTTCCATGGGATCCTCCCCACTTCACCGGCGTACTCTCTTGGCAAAGTTCACCTGAATGTCATCTTTGGCAAACCCGACAACTTCAGGAAGAAAAAAGGTTGAGTTCAAAGTCGTAAACTGGGAATCGCAGTACCACGCTATACTCGGAAGACTAGCTTATGCCAAGTTCATGGCTGTGCCGCATTACGCATACCTCAAGCTGAAAATGCCTGGGAGCAATGGGACAAACATCACAGTCTATGGAATTTTATCACGCTCGGACAATTGCGATCGCGACTTTCAGAGGATCGCTGCGAAATTTGGGGTAAAGCAGGAAGTTGTCGATCTTCCTTCAAAGTCGTCGGCACACGATAGTAAGGGAGACGAAGGCGTTAGGTAGACGAAGAATAAGCCAGCCGATCTTGCCCCAGAAGCGTCGACACTAAAAGTTTCGGCAGCCGATGGTACAGCGGTCATAGAAGAAAACAAGACACTGGCAATCACCACCGGGACCCCTAGAGAAATCAACGACGCTTCCAAAATCGCTGACGCGATAGACAAGCTAGAAGATAAGAAGAACCCTCCTCTTGTTTAAGCGGACGGATAGTATTTAGTTTTCTCTTTTCAATAGGGCTCTTTTTCGCCCCTTAGTTTCTTTCCTATTTTATTAACGAGAACTTAAGTTTTGTCTCTTTAAAAGCATTGCAGTAATTCAGAACCACAACATCATAAACCTTGTTTGCGTCTCTCGGCGAACGTTGGTGCGATGAAGAACACGTCCAAAGATTGCATTCCGAAAAAGCCTCTGAAACTAGGAGTGCTAAAGGATGCAAAGTCAACGAGGACACCGCACTTTCCCTCTGCTATAGATGCCTCTAAGAGCGCCGTAAATAGCAAGAGTTAGGAAATACGTATATTAACGACCCACGTTCGATACTTCACTTATGGAAGCATCAAGGAACGACGGAGTCATCGGCAGAGCTAGTGCTACCGATATATTCGGGAGCTGCTGTCAGGATATACATCGGTTGAAGGCAAAGTTGCACATACAACAGGTTTAGCAAGACCCGCAACACGAGTTGATCACTCAAATAATTTGCTGACCAACGAACACACATGCGCTTAAACGAGTAAACAAGATTTGCTCCACCAAAATGTGCCAACGGCATTAACGTGGTAAAACTGCATATATATGCATCTACCGATAGTTTTACAACTTAACAACCCAAACACTCGGGTATAGTAAGTAATCAGGTATTCTATTTACAATAAGAACTCAATCATGAATCATCTTTGTGGAGGTTCTTTTTCTTTAGATGCCTTCGAAGCCTCTTCAAGCCTGTCAACAATTATATTGGAAGGCAGTCCCACCTTCGGGTACAGCGGCTCCAAATCACCCGCCGCGTTGGCAATTGCTAGCAGGTCTGCTGAAGGATAACGCGCGAGCACAAGGGCAAGTGTGAGTCTAGCTCCTACAAAAACCTGACCTCGAACCAAATCTCGGATTTTCTTGGTGTTACCAAACTCTGACATCAAAGTCAACAGCGTGGGAGGAACCGCGTTTAGAGGAAACATCGTCTTCCATATTACTCTCAGCCCTTTGTAGCATTTGTCGAAGAAGCGATGGACCTGCTGGACTCGATCTTGGAACTTTGCGACAGCCGAAGCCTTCGAGTGCTCTCTCCAGAAAACCTCGTCCGATGATGATAGTTGAGTCAACGCGTCCACACGTTCATGGATACGCTTGCTCTCTTCGGCAGGGTTCAGCGCTATGACTATCAAAGAAACAGGAGAAGTTAGGACGATGCATTTCGTAAAGAAACAAGGAGTAAAAGAGCAAGGGGGCTTACAGTTCAAACTCTCTGTGGCCTTCTGCAATTCAGTAAGAGCGTAGCGTTCTACGTCAGCTGCAAGCTCGCTCTTCTTTTTGATGATAGCAGCCAAGGCATAAGTGCTGCGCATGTCCTTTTCCATCTGTGTGATCCGATTCTTCATACGCTGAAGTCGATCACTCTCAGAAACAGCACCCGAAGAATCATCAACAAACGAAGGCACAGGGAAAACCTGCAAGACATTGTCAAAAGGGCATGATGGATTGTTTCGATTCAGCATTGAAAGTTACTCCCATCGGGAGAGTGGAAGTAAAATGTCGTAATAAGAGTGCGCTGGCAACATTGCCAGCATGGAATTTATTACAATCACGAAAAGTTTCATGGCAGGACACTGTTTAAATGAACTAAGTTACATAAATTATGGGGCCTGGGTCTGGTTTGACAAGCTTGGACTAGCTGACGACTTTTTTGCGGAAACTAGCTCAAGAAGCTGGCGAGCGCACTTGAGAGCCGAAGTTTTAAAGACACCCAGGTCGACAAGTTGCCCATCTTGCTCTTTCGAAAGCTCTTTGGTCATCTCCTCGATATCGGCTTTGAATCCATAACGCATCATGAGCTGAAAGGCTAGGAGGGCGCCATAGGTACGCGAAGTACGTTTGAATACTTCGATAACCTCCTTGGTGTTGACGGCGAAAGCATCGATCAGCTGCCCCAAAGTCTTGTCTTGACTAATCTTGGGAAAGATCATCGAGTGCATCTGTGTCATGGCTCCCTTACCTTTCTCGAGGAGGTCCTGCGTAAGCTGATGTGAAGCAAGAGTCATCGACACACCGTTTGCCGGAGAATTGTTTGGAAGCTTATCCAAAGCATCGGCAGGGATATTGGCGGCCTCTGTGAAGAACGAAATAGGAAGGAGTTTACTAACAAAGGATTGGATTCGCAAAGTAATAATCAACAGGAAGCAGAAAGAGAATTACTGAGCAAAGCCAAGGAAGATTGGCGAAGAAGATCATCCTTTTCAGCCGCCCAAGCTTCAGCGGCCAATCTGGACGCCTCTTCGTCCTTCAGCTTCTTCTTCAGCCCCTCGAGTTCCTCCTTCAGGGAGTCGACTTCTTGGCGGGCTTCGGCAGCTATTTTTATTGCACCTTCTAATTTCGAGGAAGAAGACTTGACCTCCTTTTGTAGTCGAGCCTTGTCCGCTTCCAGGGAAGTGAATTGGGAGGCGAAGGTCTCCAAAGAAGATATGATAGCTCGCAGATCCTTAAGAAAAGGGAAAAATAGATATTTGTTGAAGGATCACTAATCAAGGCACATTCAGGAAAGTTTGCGTTGCGACCGAAAAAGACTTACAGGTTTCCCTGAAGGAGGAGTTGTGGCGGCAGCAGTCGAAGGAATATCTTTTCCCTTGGAAAGGGAGGAAGCAGTCGATACCTGGGCCGCGGGGACTGCAGTAGGAGCCAAAGCCTCGGAAGCTGCAACATTCGGCAGAGCGGCGCCAGATTTGGCCTTCTTAGACGGAGGCTCGATGAAACCTTCGTCACAACAAAAAAGAAAAATTGGCAAAAGTTAAGAAAAGAATGCGAATGGTAAGAACAAAATACGAATTCTGGGAAAAGAAGCAAGCACTTACAGGTCGAAGAGATCATCTTTGTCGGCAAAGCCGTCGGATGGTCTCTTCACAGGCGAAGCTCTGGCCTCCTCCACAGCTGCATTAACAAAGGCAGCATGATCAGCGTCGTCATCACGCACTGATCTTGCTGTGTCGCTAGTACCGTTGGTTGGGGGAGGAGGATTGGTAAAGATAGCTTCAGAATTCATCGGATCATCGCGTTCATCCTTTGGGCTTGTGTTTTCATCGGTATGAAATCCAACAGGGGCTGAGGAATCTCTTCCTTCAGAAGTATCATCCGGCAGGTCACGCAAGTCTCCAGGAGCTATGAGGGTCTGCCGAAGAAAAACAAGTAAGGACAATGATATTCATGTTGATCAAGGAGAACAGAGTAATAAGAGTATGAGGAGGAAAATTTACCTCCACTGGTGGATGATCAGCATCAAAAGGTGGATGAGAAGATATCAGCGGGATTGAATCTTCCTGGCTGAAGAGAGTAAGGCGTCGAACTTCATCAAGCAGTTCCTTTTCCGATAGTTCGACAATATTTATCCTGGTCTCATCCTTCGGACCCGAATATCACCACATCGGATGAGCCCTGGCCATGATTTGCTGAACCCGACGCTTCAGGAACACAGCAGCTACCTCTGTGCCTATAATGGTCTGGCCATCGACTTCTTTGATCCGAAGAAATTTGTCAAATAATTGGTCGACTGCTGGTCTTTCGTCGGGAGAAAGGATGTTCTTCCAAGAGTGCTTAGGTTTGGCTTCGAGAACATCGGAAAAGCGAGGAAGCTGGGATTCGGTTGTTGAAGAATCCCTAATGTAGAACCACTTCAGTCTCCATCCTTGCACGGATTCTCTCATCGGAAAGTTCAAATAATTGACTTCTGAGCCGGCGACGAACCCGACTCCCCAATGACAAAGGGTCCGCTACTACTATTGTATCTCTTTACGAAAAAGATTTCTTCCACAACCCAAAGTGAGGCTCAATGCCCAAAAACGCTTCGGAAAGGGTGATGAACACAGCAAGGTGAAGGATTGAGTTGGGGGTAAGTTGCCACAGTTGGATCTCGTAAGACCGCAGAAGGTGATGAAGGAACTTGTGGGCAGGGAGCGAGAGACCTCGATACAAGAACGACAAGAACATCACGGTAAAACAAGCGGGGGGATTAGGCCGAGAAATCACACCTGGGAGAATTCCATTCCCCTCGTCGGAAGAGATTAGACCAAGGCTTCGAGCCCTCTTTTCATCACGCTTCGTGACGGAGGACGCCAGCCAATCTCCGGGGTTGGTCCCAGCCATGGAGCTTGACGGCGCTGGCGGCGCCGGAGCTGGAGGAGGAGCGTCTGGAGCGCTTCTCTTCGGAGGATTTGAAGAAGCCTTCGCAGCAGCACCGCTGCTCACAGAACTGGCGGCGGCAATGGGGTTCTTCTTCTTCACCATCGTTGGATCTAGAGAAGATCTAGAAGCGACGGCGGCGGTGCAACGGTTATGAGAGAAGAAGATGGAAGAAGGAAAGGAGGATGCGATGATGATGTGTGAGAATGGGAAGGACTTTGCTCCGAGAGATTTTAAGCGTGGGGAGTTAGGCATGTGTCATTGTTTCCAATTCATTAAGAGGACCCTTTCTTCATCATTAATCGCGAAAATCAAGGAGGCGTCTTGGTAACTGTACGAGAAAGGCGGATATTTCTTAAAAACAGAGCCACGCAGAAGTAGGATGGGCCCAATGGGTCGTGTCTTGTCAGTCAGAATTGTAGTATTGGTAACGTCATCAGTGACATCATGAAGACCATCGGAAGCATTCGAAGAAAAATGAAAGGGTATCGGATGGTCGACTTGAGTCTACGCACGAAACGCAAGCATCCGCACCTAGACTCGAGGGCTACTCCCATCGGGAGCGCTGGACGCGCACCCGATAAAACGTGAACTCGAAGATACCCCTGTGAAGGAATATTTGAAGAAAAGGATGGAATGCTCAGCTCGAGTGTGCACCCGGCCGCAAGCACCCGTGCCCAGACTCGGGGGTTACTCCCATCGGCAGCGCTGGGCGCGCATTCGATAAAACTTTTTTACACTCCAGGATCATGCCCGGGGACTTGATTCTGTGTAGGGTAACGTTGTTTTGCCATCGGCAGTTAACCAGCAAAGCTAGGCACGTTACTCAATATCCTTTACGCGTTGAAACTTTACTGAAGAATACGAGCCCCGGTACAAATGTATCGGATGACCCATGAAGACTTGCAGAAAACTTCCGCAGAAGAAGACGTTCGAGTGGCACAACTTGAGTCTACGCACGGATTGCAAGCATCCGTACCTAGACTCGGGGGCTACTCCCATCGGGAGCGCTGGACGCGCACCCGATAGAAGAAGATGATACTGTTACAAGATGGACAAGAACAAACAAGGAGAAGAACATTTAGTGGAGGCATGCTTTAGTATCTACCCGAAATATCTTCGGCTAGACACTCGGGGACTACTGGCGTGGGCATTACCCTTCGGGTAACTGACATTGCCCTATCATGTGCGGCCCAACTGAAGGCCCATGAGGATACTGGATGGCAAGGCGGGCCACCAGGACGGTGCAGAAGAAGATCCCTTGAAGAACAAGGCAAGAGAGGATCCGAACAAGGAAAGTTTAGAGCTAGGTCTATTGTAAACCTAGTCGTACCCAGACAGATCTCTTGAGACCTGGCCTCCTATATAAAGGCCAGGAGAGGGGCTGCCGAGGGACACAGAACCAATCATAGCAACTCTAGCCACCAGAAGTCTAGAGCTAGGTCGCCGTAGCACTTAGCCTCTCGACGAGAACACAGCCGAAACCTTCGGCACCCCATTGTAACCCAATATTCTCGTAATCAAGATCAGACAGGCAGGACGTAAGGGTTTTACCTCATCGAGGGCCCCGAACCTGGGTAAATCGCTCTCCCCGCTTGTCTGTTAACCGATGTCTCGTGTCAGCCTACAGGATTCCATCAACCCTAAGCCCCAATCGGAGGGCATTGTCGAGGAGTACCCTCGACAATCTTCTTTATGATATATCCATCGACTATAGGTTGAAGCCATGCCGTTTAATAACAAGTGTTTCTGCACAGCTCTCTGAGATTTGCGATACTGATTACAACACAAGTTAAGAGGGGCAGTATATGAGTTCAATAGGACTGTATCTAGCACTGATGAAGTCCACAAAACTATTCAAACCAGCCACGTATTCGGGTGTAAATAGTATACCATTCATCACCCATCTTCTATCCATCCGGTCAACAATTAATGTTCATAATGTTAGAACGCTTCACATGTCAGAAGTTTATTGATAAAATCATATATATCTACATACATAATCTATATTGTATTAAAATATACTTTATGATGGATACGATGGTGTTAATTTGAGACTCTAAATGCTGATAGTTTTTGGCATAAATTTGGTCAAAAGTTCACCCGGCGGTTTGACTTAAAAATTCTTACAAATATTTTGGCATAGAGGGAGTACAGTAATATACTACTCCATAAAGAATGGATCGAGGGACTATATGCTAGGGACTTACTATGGCTGTCGGAGAGCGGAAACAGAGGTTTGTCAGGGGCAGTCTGGCGACAGTCAAGAGGTGCACACCAGGGCGGGCGACGGCGATAGATCCGCTCTCGCGTGCTAGAGAGCGTCGAAGTGATACAGCGGCGCGGCCGGCAATGGATCTACTAAGCTCACTGTCCCTGGCTATTCTCCCGTCGTGAACTAAACAATGTGGTGAACCGTGAACTAAACAATTTGGCGAACTCCCCTCCCGCTGAATACTGTTTATAAGGCGCGAACACTGTGTTTTTTTCATGGTGTCTCCCGCCGCTTTCACGAGCTCGGGCGCACGGGTAAACAACTCGTTCGGCAAAGGCCTGCTACTGAGAAATAAGACAAAGCCTACTGACTGGGTCCAGTAGAACAGTGTTCTAGACTGAGTGACGTTCCCCAAAGTGAATGAAGTATTTGTCAACACCTAAATCTGGCCCAAAAGATCCAGAGTAGGCCCCCACCCAATACAAATAGGCCGTCAGCAGCCCAGTCCAAAATAGTTTTACGAAATAAGCCTTCGTTGTCATCAAACCTGCTTATTTTGTACATGTGGGCCCGACGGGAATGGCAGTTGGGACCCACGTAGGCCCGACATATTATGTAGGTCCACCAAGCTCTAGCATGCGGGGTCACGCGTTAAGAATTGACACATCTCCATGTGGGCCTGATGGGAATGGCACGTGGGGCCCATGTAGGACCGACAAAGTATGTAGGCCTAGCAAGCTATGACATGAGGTCCCACCAATCTCTAACATGCGGGCCCACTAAAGCTCTGACATGCGGGGACACGCCACATATCCATATGGGCCCGACGGGAATGGAACCTGTGACCCACGTAGGCCCGACGTATTATGTAGGCCCAGCAAGCTCTGACCTGTGGGGTCATGCGTCCAGAATTGACGGCAGGCAGACACTTGTACTGGCACGTGCGCAAAAAGAATTGGCATGGCAACTGACATGTGGAACCCATATTGGTGGTACTGATAGTTCTGGTCCACTTTGCATGCTGGGAGGCTATCGGAACGGGCGGCCCCACGCAGGTGGGTCGTGTCGGCACCTGACATGCGGGCCCGAGTGGTGCAGGCCAGGTACATGTGTGCAGACAGTGGTTGTCTCCCCTTACAAATATGGGTCCCAGTGCTGCAGGCCTTGGACTGTTGTGCGGGCAGACAGAAAAGTACGTGAACAAGAGCGTGTGTGGGTCAGGGTGTGTCCACCGGCCCGAAGCCCAGTTGTTTTGACGCCCCGCCCCTTCTGACTCAGCAGTTCGGGCCGTCAACCACCCGCGACGCTCATTTCTGCACAATAGCTTACGTTTAGACCTCGCCTGTCACTAATCTTTCGGGCCGAGTGGCCCAAATCTGTGACGCGAAAACGCCCTATCGTCATAGAAAAAGACAATCGCTTACGGATTTTCTCAATCGTTAGTATCATACCGTTATTGAAGACCCATATATTACTAGTGGCAGGAAGGAGAGGTGTCGCTCACCTGATCAGCATTGAGCCCTTCATCAGGGAACTGAGCAGCAAGGCGCCGAGCCAGGGCTCGGTCCCAGAGCTCAACAAGCGCGATGTTCTGCATGAAGAGGAGGTTAGGAGTGCCACGGGCAAGGGGGAGCCCGTCGATGTCCTCCAAAGCCGCGGACCAGAAATAAATACTTAATTAGAACGAGAAATTGAACAAAAACAGAGTTCGATGTCCCAGCAAAATAAAAAGACAGAGTTCAATCAAAACAAACATCTGGGCAAGTAAAAATTACCTACAATTGCATCAAAACTTCAGTCACGGAATTTAGTTCATGGATGACGCTTCTATTTCGCTATCAATGTGTCACAGAAGAAACATGGTGATGCCATTAATTATGGGTAATGTTTGGTAGACCGGATGAACCCAAAAAATCCCATCCCAACCAAGCCAAACCCTCTATTGGGTTATTTGGTAGGTCGGGTCATGCAACTGGGCTATGCCCACCTCATATGAAAAATACCACTCAACCTTGCCTGGATGAGAAGGTCGATTGAGCTTCACAAGTCAGCCTAGCTGGTCTGGACCGCCTATATCACACTTATTATTTGCAGACGATAGTATTTTCTTTGCTCGCAGTGATAGAAGAAGTGTTGAGGCGTTGCATGATACTCTTGAAACATACTGTGAAGGGTCGGGTCAGAAAATTAACAAGGAAAAATCATCCATCTTCTTCGGACCTCATTGCTTGGATGGGGTAAAAAATGAGGTTATGCATAAACTGGGAATTCAGACTGAAGCGTTGAATGATTCCTACCTTGGTATGCCTACTGAAGTGGGGCGTTCTCCTGTCAACACATTCAAATACTTGTTTGATCGTATGTGGAAATGCATCATGGATGCTCTGACAGGCCTATGTCACGCGCGGGAAAGGAGGTTTTTTTGAAAGCGGTGATCCAAGCCATTCCAGCGTATGTCATGAGTTGTTTCCAAATACCAGTGACTATTTGTGATGAAATGAGAAAATCAATAGCCGATCATTGGTGGGGAAAAGAAAATGGGAGGAAAAAACTACATTGGAGGTCGTGGCAGTGGCTTACGACACCAAAATCTCTTGGAGGTCTTGGGTTTAGAGATATGGAACTTTTTAATCAAGCCATGCTAGCTCGCCAAGGCTGGCGTTTCTTGACAGACCCGACCTCGCTCTGTGCCCGAGTGTTGAAAGGACGGTACTTTCCAAACTGCACCTTCTGGGATGCGCCTCGTCCAAGATCTTCTTCATATACGTGGCGAAGTATCCTGTTTGGAAGAGATCTGCTAAAATAAGGTGTGAGATGGGGTGTTGGAAATGGAGATGAAATCAAAATCCAATCTGACCGCTGGATACCTGGAGTATCTCCTGTCACGTTAAGAACTCTAGTTCCGTTGCTTGATAACCAAAAGGTTAATACACTTATTTTGGAGGGAGAGCGGACTTGGGATGTGAATCTTGTCCGCACCATTTTTCCTGAGGAAGTGGCTTTGAAGATCCTTCAAATTCCAATCAGTCGCCATGGTGGTGAAGATTTTATATCATGGCCACACACTCGTTTCGGCTCTTATACTGTCAGGTCTGGTTATAACTTAGCAAGGTCAGCCAGTTTCTGTGAACAACGAAGTGTACCTAAGAGGGGTTTATCATCTGATCACGAGGGCGACACAAAATTATGGAAAACTTTATGGGCAGCCAAGGCACCGGGGAAAATGAAAATCACTACGTGGCGCTTCGCCCATGACTGTCTTCCAAGTGGTCAGCAACTGCAGGTTCGGAATATTCCTGCTTCTGCGGAGTGCTTCTTTTGTGGCCGCTATGAATCCATTCAGCACACAATTCTTTTCTGTCAGTATGCTTGTGAAGTCTGGGATGTTGTTTCGTCAGAATATCAACTCAGTCTTCGACGAAAGCTCTTCACTTCTACACGTACTTGGATTTTGGATTTCTTTGGGCGTGCCTCACCCATGGAAGCTACGGTGATGATCACCACTATGTGGCACATTTGGGATGCTAGGAATATGGTTCGGCAAGGGAAGTATGGTGACCCTGCATACCACTGCATGTTGTAGTATGCCAGTCGTTGATATAACATTCACGAAGTACCAATCCGCAAATATTACATCCCTCAGAGTAGTACAACAGAACATAGGAGGTCCATAACTCATTCATTTATTATTACAAGCATCATGTACATATCATCTCGGAGCTCCTCCTGGATCCTAAGAAGGATACTCCTGGGTTTGAGGCGAACCCATCTTAACTTACAATATAAGAGTCTTACTAGATTATACATTTATTCCATCGAGCAGTTAAGTACTTAGAGTTCGTACTGCTCGAATACTACTACTACTTGATCGGTCTAAGCTTGCTCTCCTCCGGAACCTTCCCCGGTTCCGTAGACTATAAGGTAGTCTACACCTTCAACACCTCCAGAGAGGTCTGGTTCTTCATAGCCGATGACTTCGGCTCCTTCAGGGTTGTCGTTGTCCTCTTCCAGATGGTTCAGACAATCTAAGAAGGGGATTTAAGAGTGGTATGAGTACGAGCGTACTCAACAAGTTCAGTATAGAAAAGAGGTGTTTAATGCACTAGCTATGATAGTAGACCAGAAGGTCTAATACCAATGTAGGTTTTGATAAACATTTCTTCAAGAGGTTGCTTTTATTCCAAAGAACTATGTCCGTCAGCCTTCACCGGTTTACTAGAAGTTCATGGAGTTCCTTTCCGGCAGCGTTCGCAGTTCCAAATCCCGGAACAGGGAGTGACAGGTCACGATTCATTACACTCGCGAGAGGTGTGTTTCTTTACCCATAAGAGATCTTAACCTTGGTGCCAACCGGGCAGCTTTCTCGTCCACACTTCCTTCGGTGTGAGGCCCGGTATAAGGTCTAGCCAATCATGTTCCTCCGCTACCTCGAACACCCACCCTTTGTTGCAAGCCCCGACTCTGGGTCCTCATCGGTCCTCTTATACCAATTAAGGATGGACCCCGACCACGACGACAGTCTGGGATCGAACCAAACTCCTTCGCCGGTAGCTGCAACCCATCATAGACCGCAATACCGTGGGGACTTAGGACTCCCCAGCCTCACCGCTTGCTCCTTCGGGCGACAAGTGTACTACGGACAATGCCGTGGGGACTTAGGACTCCCCGGCCTCACCGCTTGCCCCCTTGGATTACAAGTGTACTACGGTAAAGCGCATCCGTTGATGAACGAGAGGTGGAAACACTTTTGACTACTCCGTCCCACTCCGGATCTTATGGTTAACACGGGTATTACGACACAAGAATCACTGGACGACATTTGTTGTTTAATCCTAGATGGATATAAACACTTGCAATGGAATCTCCACCATATCAAAACAATCCATGGTTCCATTGCCCACCACTTAGTCATATTCATAGTTATGAAATTAGTGGTTTTGCTTTTCATGCGATAGTGATAAACATAGTACTTTGCAAGTAATTTGGTAAAAATACTCAATTGACATGAGCAAGTGATGAACTTGCCTGAACACTGCAAAGTGTTGCAGTTGGATGGTGTGGACTGACCCTTGTCCTCTGTTGCTGAAAAATAGCATCATTGTCCGATAAGGGCAATGGTTAAAGAAGCAATTATGCATGATTCCAGTTTTAGGGTTGGTTCCCCCCTTTCCGTTGCTTTTATCATTTCATGTGAGAGGTTAATACTAAGAATGATTTAGGGATACTCTGTTTAGGGTAAAATACTACCTTGAAATGTTGTCAAGGTGTTTTTAAAGTCCAAAAGCATTAATGGACTTATTTTCATTATTGAAAATATAAGGTGTGATTTTAATGGTTATTTTAATCATCAAATTTGGGCTTAATCATGTTTGTCTTCAAAAATTCCATTTCATATTTTATTATGATAGAGAATTTTATTCTGATTAGTTTTCATATTTTTAATTTTTTTTAGAGCTATATTAATTTTATAAAATTCTGTGAAAGCTTTTACTTAAATGGGCATTTATGAAATGTCTAAAATGCCCTCGGGCCCACCTGTCAGGGTGAACCCAAGTGAGTTGGGCTCAACCCCTTCAGCCTGGTCCGGCCCACTCGGTCGCCTTCACTTCCTCTCCTCTCCCTCGCGAAACCCTAATCCACCCGAGCTCTCGCGACGCCATGGTCGCCTGCGCCTTCGCCGAATTATTCCGGCCAACTCTGGCCGTCTCCGCCGGCGAGATGTGGTGCATCTGAACCGCCGTTCGACGGCGTTTCAGATCCACCACGCCGATCCGTGTTTCGCCGTCTCCTCGACTCGTCCCCATCGCCTCCGCACGCCTGCCGTGGTGTGCCTCGGCGATTTCGTTGCCGCCGACGCTCCTGGCGCCGAGGCGCTGCTGTGTGCCTCGCCGTGGTTGTGCGGGCGTTGCTGCGGCGCTGCCGTGGCCTGGCTTGGCCTGGCGCCACCGTGCCCCCAGCGTGTGCCGCCGTGGCCGCCATGGCCGCGCTCTTCCGCTTCGCCTGTAAGTGTTCTCTCTTCCTCCTTCCTCCTCTGCAACCTGTTCTACCTCTTCTCCTTCCTCTGGATGCCCTGGCATCCGTCTGATTGTGCTGTTGCTGCTCCTGCGCCTATGTGCTCTGCGCTGTGCTTGCTATGGATGCGTGTATGCTGCTGTGCTCTACTGTTGTTATGCATAAGTTGCTGATGTGCATCTACTACTTTTGTGTGTGCTGTTCTTCTCTAGATCTTGTTGTTGTAACTCATGAGCTCTTGCTCATGAGCATACTGTGGTGCTTGGTTTAATTTAGTGGCTCCTGCTGTTGCTCTGTATACCATGCCTCTCCTGTATATGCAATTGTTTGCCCCTGGCTTGATCATGCTGCATGATCCTTTCCTTTGGCAAGTGTCAGTGCTCCTGATGTGCTAATATCTGTGCTTTAATTCATGGACATGCTTAATTTAAGCATTGCTGTTGGCTAGGCAACACCATCCAATGATGGTGTGCTTCTGGATACAATTATATTTAGCTCATTTGCTTATCTGTGATACATTTGTTCATGTCCTGTGGCTAGTTTAATTATCTGGTTCATGTGTTGATGCTAGAATTAATTCTAGCAGACTTTAGCATGCTTTAGCAAGCTCTGGTGATCAAGTGATCATCAGCTGCTTGTTTATTGCTTGCTGAACTTACTGCCTGTGACTATCTGGTGCTTGTCGTGGTGATTGTGTATCACCATGCCTTGGGCTGGTGAAGGCCTTGCCTTATCAAGTGTCTGATGTTGCTTGCAGTGATCCTCTGGGTTATTTGCAAGTGTTTATACCACTGGTTGCTTGTGTATTTCAATTATCTATCTAGTTTGGCTTGATCACATGGATAATTGATGTGAACTGCTCTGTAGTAATGATCATTTCATTGACTTTGGCAGGGCTAGATGGATGCCAACACTTGGTTGTGTACCCTAGCCCTCCTTTTGAACCCTACTGGGTGATGATAACTGTGCATGGCTTATTAGTTTGGACTGGTTAAGTGGTTGAGGTGACCTTGACAGCAATTTATTGCTGTATAGGTAGCTCCCACTCTTGTTGCACTACTAGGAAATGCCTTACCGCCGGCGTCCCAAAATGGCTTACCGCCGGCGTTTTCGCATTCGCCGGCGATCACCTCGCCGGTGGTAATGTCTTATCGCCGGCGTTTTCCAAATCGCCGGTGGTAACTGCCGTTATCCCCGGCGCTTTCCCAGAATCGCCGGCGGTAATGACTTAGCACAGGCGGTTTGCAAATTCGCCGGGGGTAATCTGCTGCAGCGCTGGCGATTTCAATTTCGCCAGACGTACAGTTCAGGGACGCCGGTGGTATTGATTACAGGATTAAAAAAATAAAACTCGAAATGTATTGTATATACACCAGAATACACAGTACATACACAGGAATACACACATCAATCAATAACACAGTTATATCTAGAATTACAGCCAGATACACAGATACACAGTTATATAGAAAGTCCCAAATGTTCATAACATGCATGCATCAATAACACAAGTTTAGATAGTAGCTAGTTGACCAAATGGTTCAAACATCGCGACTCGAAGTAGCACATATTATACAAATACATATAAGTTCAGTCGACGACCTAGCTAAACAACAATGACATAGTAGACTAGAGAGGCGGTGGCGGCAAGCATCATCGCGACGAAAGGGGTCCTCCACATCTGGGCAACAAACTGCCATGATCAAGCATACAGTGAAGTCATTTCAAATGCAGCCATTTCTGGATGATCAAGCATCAGCTCCATTAGCATAAACCACATGATCAGAACTACACCACAATCACTTACAGTAGCTTCCAGAAAGTGCTACTATCATAAAATAAATGTCTAGCAAAATTCAGAAGTTCAGAACTACACCACAATCACTTAGAGTAGCTACCATGTTACTTAGACACATGAAGGACAATGTTTTTCAAGTCCAGGCAGTGAGTTGTAATTATTAACATCAAGATTTTCAAACTTTTGGCTAATTTCAGTATTTTTATGGAGGATTTTTGAAGAGTACTGGGAGGTACATGTCTTCATCTCACCCGAGTGTGATGCCAATGATACACGTCCTATCACTGCCAAATGAGCTACCAAAACTTCATAGTCCTAAATAATAGTACAACTGAACAATTAATTTCTCACTGAAACTAAACCAAGCTTGACAGCGAGTTTGTAATATGTTAGAAGATGCACTTATAAAAGTATTGCTTTATTCCCATCTAATGGACTCATAGCTGTCTTATCCTCTAAAAGTAAAATCTGTTAATATATCTTATTTCTCACTATTTTCACCCACAAAATTATCAACCAGCCGTTGATATCGAATTAAATTTAAGCCCTGACCTGTTCTCACCCAAATGCAGTAGAATTCTGAACTACACTGATTTAAGACCTCAGTTGTTGGACTATATCTCCATTTCTCTACCACAGTTATTGGACTATATCTGATTTGCAAAATTGCAGGGATTAATAGTAAGGAGATGGAAGAGCTACACGATGACATTGCGATGCATCTCGGTCTGGACAGGGAATGCCAAGTGAATGTCAAGTTCTGGGAGGTACATGTCCAGTTGGAATTATATACATGATAAACTAAATCCTATTTCAGTTGCAAATTTCAGTGAACAAACTAAATGAGCATGCCAATATTCAGACTCATGATTTCAGTTGCAAATTTCAGTGAACAAAATTTCCAGCAAACACCAGATCCATTCATTCATCCTTGAGCAGTCATGCACGCACATAGCACAAGATCGAAAATAAAGGAGTCAGATTTGGGGATACCTTGAGCAAGCGTCTGTGGAGATGCACGGCAGCGAAGATGTGGAGAAGTCAGGGGAGGGAGAGCTGAGGGAGACGAGGCGAGCTGCTGCGACGGAGGGCGACGAGGCGAGCTGCTGCGACGGAGGGTGATGGGGCGAGCTGCTGCGACGGAGGGCGACGAGGCGAGGTGCTGCGGCGGAGGGCGACGGGGCGAGGTGAGGAACGGGGCAAGGGAGAGAGGGAGGCAGGGGAGAGGGGGAGGCAGGGGAGAGGGACGCACCTGCAGTGGAGGGCGACGGCAACGACGGCAGCAGGTGGCGGATCGACGGCGGCAGGGGATCGAGATGCGGTGGGGGATTTTTGGTCGATTTGGCCGTGGGGAACGACGGCCACACGACTAAGTCGTGGAACGCGTACCCCCGGCGTTTTGTCGAAAACGCCGACGGTAACATTTCAGCCACTATCAGGTGGGACCAAGTGCAGTTACCACCGGCGAAAACGACTAATTCGCCGGGGACAGGTTTAGTTCCGTAAACCATGTAGTTTCTCAAAAATGATTCAGTAACACAGTGGTTCCACTCACTTGTGCACAGCCGCAGCATCCAGGGTTCGAATCCCTGTGGGCGCAAAAAATCCACCCTTTTTCCCCTTTTCTAAGACCTCTTTTATTGTTTCTAGTCATTTGAAGCCCACCCTGCCACCCGTTACCCCCGGCATCTTCGGTTCGGGTTCGCCAGCGGTAAGGCCCGCTACCCCCGGCGCTTTTGGGCCAAAATCGCCAGCGGTAAGGCCAGGCCCAATTGGGATCTTGCGGCCCATTGCACCCCCGGCGCCTCCGTTCCAATTTCGCCGGCGGTAATGGAGGTACCCCCGGCACCTTCCTACCTCTTTCGCCGGCGGTAGTGTTAGGCCCCCCTGGAAGGTATTACCGCCGGCATCTTCAGCTCGTATTTGCCGGCGGTAAGGAGTGCGGCTATAAGCCTTTTCCTAGTAGTGTTGGCTTGCTGTGGCTTAGTGAATACCTCACTGGTTAATTCCTTGTTGGATTTTCCAGTGATCTTTGTTGTTGACAAACAAGAATAGACACAAGTTGTCTATTTGTCTGATGGTGTGCTAGGCCTTAGGTGCTAGGTGACTTTGGTTGAATGAATAGGATCATTTCCTTGATGGATTTGTTTGGTTGAACCACTGTTTTGGTTAACCAGTGTTCTCTTGGTGATTTCCTATTTGCTCCACCCATATTTGCTTGCACCACTGACTTGGTAGCCAGATGATGACACAAATAGGGTTTCTACCCTTCATTTCTTCAGTGATTGATGCTTATGCTTAATTATGAGCAAAACCATGGTTTGCTCATGTTCATCTGGGTATACCTCACTCCAGCTCCTAGAAATGTGTTGGTGTAGAGGGTTTGCTTCTGTGATGCTTGGTTTGCTTGCCCTGCTCCTCCTTGCAACCTTGTGGTGCTTGACTAAATTCTGTGGCTGTTTGAGTAGGTTGAACAGCGGTGACTGTTCTTCCTGTTCTTGTGTTCTTGGTGAACTTACCCAGGAGCTTGTGCCGATGGAATGGTTAGGGTTTGGATGGAAAAAGGTTTTATATCATCCTCTCTTTGCTCTCCTGGTCGACAGCTGAGCCTGACACCATTTTGGTGACTCCCCTGGCTTGTGTGTGCTGTTGTGCATGCACATAGCCTGGTGAGCTGCCTGTGTGGTTCCCTGTTGGGACTTTGTCCATTTGGTGGATCAGCTCGGCTGATCTTGATAATATCCTCTCCAGTTCATTATTTATTTGCTAACCTGCCAAGTGGCAATGCCACTTGGCATAACTTGTGTTGCTTTGTGTGTGTTTGCAGGGATCAATGTGATGATCAAGATGAAGCGCAAGATCATCTTGATCCAAGATCTCATGAAGATCAACTTGTAGTTTAGGATAGATCATTTCATTGTAATTTTCTTTCTTTTCTTTTTCCATTTTGTCAATTCTTGTAATGTGTTGTAATATTTTATATTCCAAATCTGAATATTGTAAAGAAATTGTATCTTGTGTGATTATCAATAAAGCTCAAAGTTTCTCTAATGAGCTTTTAATTATATGTTGTATAATTTAATATCCTTGATTATTCATATTTGTTTAATGAATTACCTCAATTTGAATTATGAAATAATCATGTGGTGTTTGAATTTGAAATTCAAACACAAGTGGTTTGAATTCAATCATGCAACTTAAAGTTGTAATGCACTTCTCTCCTCTCTTCTCAAAACCCTAACTTAGTTGAATGAGAAGCAAGTTTGTCGCACTCTCGAAACCCTAACCCTGTAAGGTGTCGAGAGAGAAACTTGTCCCCCTCCGATGCAGTTTTGTTTTAAAAGCGCGAAATTTCCCCAGAATTTACGATGCAGTGCACATCCCTTTCTAAAATCTACCCCTCGATTGTCTCTAAACCTGGGACATTACAGGGAGCCACTAATGCATCCAAAATCTGTTGCAGAGAAAGCTTTGGCATATATCCAATTGATCGCGACGCATCTATACAAACCTACCTCTAACCACAGGCGTGAGACTATATCTTCGGTTCTTCGATGGTCTCCGCCGCCGGAGGGTATGGTGATGGTAAATGTTGACGCTGCGATCTTTGCTTCTTCTCGTCGGAAGGGGACAGGCGTCGTGATTCGTGACCACAACGACATCTGTGTAGCTGCTTGCAGTGAACGGAATGATGAGGTCGCGACGCCAGAAATTGCTGAGGCGATGGCAATGCGTCGGGCAATCAGCTTAGCCAAGGATGATGGCTATGACAAGATTATCATCAACTCTGATTGTCTCTCGGTGGTGCAGAGAGTGACAGCGGAGTCTGAAGATCGCTCTATTTGTGGTCCTGTGATTCATGACATCAGGAACATCTCAAAGACCTTTACTTCTTGCTCTTTTCGTCATGTGAATCGAACCTTAAATGTTGCTGCTCATTGTTTAGCTAAAATTAGTGAATCTTTTATTTGCTCAGTGTGGCGTGGGGTTGTCCCGGATTGTATCCGTAAGACACTTTGTAATGACATTATGATTATGTGATCAATAAAGCCCACGTTTCCTTCAAAAAAAAAGTCAGCCTAGCTGGTCTCGCCCAAAAATTTCCCCCGCAGCCCCGCCCATCGATCGCGAGCCCACCCCGCATGAACCAAGCCACTATTCCCCTTGACCCCGTCTCTCTCCTCGCCAAGCTCTCTCCACCACCGAGCGCCACTGTCTTGGCTGACCACCGAACGCCGCCTAGCGCCGTCCTAGCCGGCCACCAAGCTCTGTCGGCCACGGCCTCTACTAGCATGGCCCGTGCCACAGACACGTGCCATGGATGCTTCTAACCGGTGTCCTCTGGCTCGTGTCTGAGACCCATGGAGGAAATCAACACAAAATGGGGAACGCCGCCGCCGAATCGTCCAAACCATCCATCCTACCGCCGAAGAACTCCACATACGGGCACAAGCTAGGACGCCACGACCACCCAGCCTCTAGAGTCGAGCACCAGCCATGGCCAACACTCAACTCAAGCCTCGATTTGTAGTTTGTGGGATATGAGCACCCGATTGACTTTTTTCTTCTGTTCAAGGGCCTTTGTGTAAAATTTGGACTCCTTGTACATTCATATTCCTGATCGTGAGTCCGAGCATCTCTTAACACATACGAACCCACCAAACAACATCACTACTCACCAGGTACAAGCAGATCCAGGCTACCAAACATATGTGAAAATCTCAGTCTAGCTTAGCTAGGGTCACCATGTATGAGGTAAGATAGAGATTCTAGGTTGACCAAGTGGATGGGGAAATTAATGTTAGTAGTCATTTGTCCATCCAATGAAACTTTTTAAAGATATTTTTTATGTATTCATGTACTACATGGTGTGTAGATACATCTAAATTTTAACAAATTTAAAATATTTTTTATAGGACAGAGAAAGTAATAAACTTAATATTATAGTATGTAGTAGTACTAATTCGTGTTTACATACTATCTATATCCATAAAAGAATGTCGCATTTTTTTTCTAAATTTGGATGTATCTTTAGGGTGTGTTTGGTAGACTGGGGCAACCCAGAAACTCTCATCTCAACAGAGATTTTTAGAAAAAAACGTGTTTGTTAGCCCGTGCCAACCCATCTGAACTATCCCACCTCATACGGAAAAGCCTCCTCAGCCAGGCCCGGTTGTGAAGCTCAAATCGAGCTTCACAACTCAGCCTGGCTGAGTGCATCCCGCAAAATCGCAACCCGCACACCCCCAGAGGCCCAGACTCCCATCCCCCGAAAAAAAAGACCTCATTTTCTTCTCTCCGCACATCTCAACCGCGTCTCCCAACTCCCGAGCGTTGGCCGCCGCCACTCCTCACGAGCGCTGGCTGCCGCCGCCACAGCGCCTCTCGGGCGCTGGCCGCCGCCGCGCCTCTCGACCGCTTGCCGCCGACGCGCCTCCTCGCGCGGCCAAGGTCGTCTCGCGCCGCCGAGCACAGCCTCCTCGCGCCGCCAGAAGCCGAGGCCGCGCTGCCAGAGCCGCCCAGCGGAGCTGCCTCGCGCCTCCAGAGCCAACGCCGCGCTGCCAGAGCAGCCCAGCAGAGCTGCCTCGCGCCTCCAGAGCCGACGCCGCGCCGCCGGGCCCGACGACGCACCGGCAGGGCCTCCTCCAGATCTTGATTTTGGACCTGATTGCTTTGGACATAATTTTTTCAAGGACCTTTTTGCAAAAAATGCCCCTGTTTGTAAAACTGCTGTCTACAAATACATAATATTAAATCAGTGTGAATTTTATATAATATGGAATTACTGTGTATTTTATAAAGTGTGTATTTAATATTTAGATATAGTATTAGCATAGTTCAAGTAATGAATTAGTGCTAAAATCAATTGGGGTGATATTTTTACCATCTCATGTCATACATGTGCTACCAAACAACATCTCAGCTCAGCTGCTACATGTGCTACCAAACAACATCTCACCTCAGCTCAACTTGGTTAGGGTCATCATGTATGAGAAGAGATAGTGATTCTCGGTTGACCCGGGCTACCAAACACATCCTTAGTGTATAGATACATCTAAATCTAGGTAAATTTGTGACATAAGTACACCAAGTGTGTTTTGTATGTGTGGTTAATTAAATATTAGGGACAGAAATATTGGGCGCAAAATCATGCTCCACGGCGCGATAGGTACCTACACCGCACAATCTAGATAGCATCATCTTTCTTTTTTTGTGAAAAGAATCAAAGTTAGCCAGGCGCACATGAATTTGAGCCTGCCAATTTGTATTTCTTGTTTTTGTCACGTTGACATCACAAGGCAGGCACAATCCCCATATAAAAGTTCAAGTATTAATGGAAGCCACATATAAGCTCCCCCTTAGTTAAATACTAGTATTAGCGAAACAATGATATTGGAGTAATGCCAACCGTTTGAAAATAATTATCGCAAATACATCTAAATTTGTGTTTATCACGCCTAAAATATATCAAGATATATGTAAATCTAAATAAATCTGCCACACTTATTTACAAACGGTGCATAGGTACTCCACATCTGCTCCCACTTTCCAGTCACATATTGAATTAAATATTAGTGAAACAAAGATACTATTGCTGCATGACGTTAACTGGGAAGTGCGAGCAGGATTGGGAGGACCATGTATTCTGCACATTGCCAGCTGGATGGATATACACTGGTACCAATATTGTCATGTGCTTCTCGATCTATACCGTACAATTGTCTTCCCACACAGCAGCAACCCACATGACAGGCCACTGGCAACTGGGGAAGAATGAGCATTCTCCGCCTTGTCCTCGTGCGACAGGAATCAATGAGAGGAACTATACTAGATAGCCCGTTGCGCTATCACGCAATACACCAACTGTTAACCACGTGCTTCCAGAGCAAGAAATGTCTAAATTAGTGCGATGAAAGCGTATTAATATGTCAATGGATGCTAACATATAGGATGGTAATTTAATAATTAATTTATCTCCATGCTTAAATCTATATTTTTTGTGATTTTTCATGTCTTTACTTTACACACATCAATTATGACGCTTATTTCTTATCCCTCTAAATTTTCCGGATGACCCGTTGCGCATCAACCCAAAAGCCAAAAGCTGAAGCGAGACATTCCGAAAAGCCTTACCTTAGGAGATGCGATGTATTAACACGTAGAGCCCTCACATGTACATTTAGAGTTACATGAGAACTAAAGTAAGGTAACACGATGATACAATTTCTTCTACATCATGTTGGTTGGGAAAAGCTGATAGGATATGGCTTATACATTGTTTGTTCATCAGATTCATCAAGAAGGTTCTGGTAGCAAAATAGGGTCAGTACATTTGACAGAACTAAAACGCGGCAGCTTAGTTACATGCATATAGACATAATTACATACATATAGACATAAGGAGCCCCTTTCAATCCAATGAGAACACAAACTGATCTTGAAGTTACTGCAACTTCTTGCGTTTTTTTAGATTCTTTGCATTAAGGTTCGAACAGAGAGATAGTTACAGAGTGATTACAATGGCTATCAAGCCACACACATATCCACCACACACACCTACGGGACCACTACGCCCTAGTACCTGCCGCCTCTCTATCCACTGTCCGTTGTGCAATTTGAGCTAACACAAGCCTGAAGACCCAAGCTTTAGGTTCATCCTTTGCAATAGATAATTCAATAACCCCTTCCTGTTATTGCCATGTGATCACAAGAGAATCAATGAAATGGAAAATGCATAATACATAATGGGCACATGAAGGGCACAAATGCTCAGTTCAGTGTTTGAAGGAGAAACATACCTTGCCACCATAAATGGCAGAATTATGAATGTAATATCGCTTGGATTTCCTACTTTAGATTATGAAGTTCTTTGAGGGTGGCTCACGCTTCCCAACCAGGGTCTTTGGTCTAGAATTGAAAATAGCTAAACACAGTTTGATCAAATATTGCATGCCCATCTGTGATATACCTTGAACATCAATGTTACCACTGTGTTATACTTTTTACTTTCCATAGAGTTTAAACATCATCGCAACAAACATTTTTTATATACTTCTTTATTAAGCACAACAATACTAAGAACACATGGTCCTAAACAACTAATGCATTATTAGACATGAAAAGAGCAACACTATCCTCGACCTACCAACTTCTTTTTTATGTCATAAGTATTGTCAGAAGCTTGCAGAGGAGCATCCAAAAGAAGAGCAAGCTAATTCTCTTTACAAGATGAAATACAACAGCATTCATGATGTCGCTAGGTTGTGCAATGCATGTCTAGCTGATCTTCAGCTTGCAAACAGCCGACTGAAGAAAGCTGGCGCATCAATGGAGAACTAAGCGAGCCATAGGGAATTTTAGTCAGCAAAACAGTAAGGAGATATGTCAGATTTATAGACGGGGGTGATGGATAAAGAGATATGGTTTAACCTGCAATCCTATTTACATCGTGTACTCAAACTGAAGAATAACAGCTTCAATATGCACAATCGAGTAAACCAAATTAGTTGAGATACATTGCAGCCACTTCTGTTTGAAGCAAAAGAATTGTATTGATGGGGGGAGAGAAGGATCAGAGAAAAACAGACCTGTCCTGTCGGATTCTTCTCCTCCTCTTCTGCCAGATTCTTTCCCACCTCTGCCGCCACATTCTCCTGCTCCACCACCGCTGCGCCCTCCTTTTCCTCAGGCAGCGGCAGCAAGGGAGACGGGGAAGACGCTAGTCGCAACAAGCGGGGCGTTGGGCAGTGACAAGTGGAGCAGGCTGCAGGACGGCAACAAGCGAGGTGAGGGTGGTCACAAGCTGGGCTGGGGCTGGCAAAGGAAACACACCAATAATCATAGATAACTCGCGCTTGGCAAAGAACTGTGCTAGCAAGACAGATTTACCACTATCTGGATAACCAAACATAATTAATCTATCTATCTATCTATTATATAATTAAAGTACAAGACAAATGACGGTGAAGATTAAACAACGTAAAACCAATGGATTAGATTAAAGTAGTCAGGCACGGAAAAAAAAGATTAAACGTCCGCAACCAGGATCGCTTGGAAAAAAAGCTGAATATACGTGCGAAGACCGATTCAATGTCACGCACAAAAAAAGAGACAAAACGTACGCAACCAGGATCGCTTGGAAAAAAGCTGAATATATATCTGCAGAGCACGTGCAAAGACCGATTCAATGTCACGCACACAAAAGAAAGACGTAGGCAACCAGGTTTCCACACGATCGAGACGTCTTCAATTTATCTCTACCCCTCTATAAATCATATCTAAACTAACCGGCAGATCGGAACTCCACGTGAACATCTGCCCTACCAGAACCCCATCCTAACTATCCCGTAGATCAAAACTGCACTAATTATACACCCTATGCCGGACCAACGAACCAATGCATAACTCCACGCAAATGGCACCAGACACTCGGTAGATCAAAGTCGATACATTGTCAAGGTTGAGACTCCCACCAGCGGTGCATCGGAGTCATGGTATTAGCGAACACAATACAAGCTCAAGACACCGCGGCGCCGAATAGGTCAATGGCACAATGGTAATGTCATTGATTTTGGGTAATATCTGAAAGTATTCCTTGGTGTGTGATTATCTGTTCCCATCCCTACATGCCTTGACAACTTCCATCTAACAGCAAGCTCCAGATTAAGCAACAATCCATGGACGGTTCCGATGACAGAGAAAGAGCTAATATGGAACTTCGAGGCACATAATCAAATAGAAGGACACGGGAAGTAAGCGATTCGCATCGAAATTTAGGCAGCTACAACGCGTCGGTGGTCTACCTATTGCTGCAATGCCACGAGCGCTCTGGATTTCTTGGACGTGGAGGGTGGAGGCCATCTATAGTACTAGATCATCTTCATGGGCAGGGCCTGCTGTAGGGAGGAGGAACTGCCATCTTCCCACGTGCAGTTGCGCAAACAAATGGCACGACCTTTGTGAGTCCACTTCCTAAAGGCCACACAAATCGTGGTATGTGTGCACGTATGGACGCATGGTGAGGTACCTAATCATCTGGCTTGCACATGCACAATGATATATTCATAACGTACATATATAGGAATTTTGATTACACGGACTAAGTTGTCCGAACAAGATTTTTTAGGTTATATATGTATTTATTTAGGAAATTCACTTTTGCCGAAAATCTTCTCTATTTCTCTCATTAACGTAATGATATTGTTTTGTTTTCGGGGATATATACTTTTCATTCACTCTCACCTGATGATACAGTAGGATATGTGTATCCGTTATCCAGGGAAGCACAAATTATGTTCAGCTGGTATCGTGGCTAAACTCTTCATAGTGCTGTTTCAGAGATAGAGTGATATGCATTCAAGATGTCAAAAGGTGGCCTCTCGATTAATAGAATCTTCAGTAAGCAGGGAGATACAACTAGGGACATCTAAAGTTACGTAGTTCTCCTGAACGTTTGTTCATCCTTTTCTAATTGGTTAGCTTTCATCTATTTTCTTTGGTTTCATTCACTCTCACCTGATGATACAGTAGGATATGTGTATCCGTTATCCAGGGAAGCACAAATTATGTTCAGCTGGTATCGTGACTAAACTCTTCATAGTGCTGTTTCAGAGATAGAGTGATATGCATTCAAGATGTCAAAAGGTGGCCTCTCGATTAATAGAATCTTCAGTAAGCAGGGAGATACAACTAGGGACATCTAAAGTTACGTAGTTCTCCTGAACGTTTGTTCATCCTTTTCTAATTGGTTAGCTTTCATCTATTTTCTTTGGTTTTCACTAATGTACTTAAAACTAAGAACATATTGTACTTAACCATGTTACAATATATTCTATTGTACTGTATGGAGCTGGAACTTGCTGACTAATGGCTGCCATGTAATCAGTGATCAGTAAACGGACGACATATTCATAGAGAGGTTAAGCTCCACACGCATGCCTGACCAAGCCACATCCAACCATCTCCATGCAAGTTGGATCGCAAGCATGAAAGCGAAGCATCCGGTATGAACCCGGCAGATCGCCGGCTTGACAACCTCCATGCAGCTTGATCTCCAATTCACCAATGGATTGATAAGAGTGCAGTCAGTACAGATATAGGTAATATATATCGTGGATCTCACACTTCATGTGTTGTTTCTAGATATAACCTACTTCTTATATTAGAAGTACTTTCTTTATAGCAAGTACCCTCTCCGTCCCAAAATGTAAGGCGCCTAAGGTTTAGTAAAAGTCAACATATTTTAAGTTTGACCAAATTTATACGTAAAAATATAAACATTCATAATACTAAATAGATATTAATAGATTCACTAGAAAGTATAGTTTCTCAAAATGTTCATTTTGATATTGTAGATGTTCGTATTTTTTCTTATAAACCTGATCAAATTTAGAAGATGTTGAGTTTTCGCTAAAGCTTAGGCGCCTTACACTTTGAGACGGAGAGAGTATATTAAAATCACTTCAAGGCAATAATAATATGGTGTCCAAGAATTTATGTGAGCTTAACATAAGAGGATACTTGGACATCACTGAAGTGAAAGTAGTTAAATCATCTAAATAATATTATATATATGTTATAAGAAAAGAATATCTTCTAAGTTATCACTATAAGTATATCTTTAGTGCTTCATTATAGACGTCTTCTACATTGCCTCGCATTCCGAGGGAATCTTCTAAATTAAGCAACTAAATAAATCTGTTCTTCGAAATACATATATATTGCCAGTGATGTTTTTGGTGGGGTCCCCATCTATCTTATATGTCTCCGATTATCTCTCTGAAAAATGGTTGAAACATGGAGATTCTTATCTCTCCTATAACATCCCCCAAGCGTGGTTGTGGCATGGAGAATGTACATCATTTAATTTTGGTGGACATTATAGATCATTACCCCAGGTGTGTCTGCTTTATGAACTACCAGACTGAAAACTTTACATACATAGTCGCATGGCAAAGTACTTCAACTCCAACTAACTTCTTAATATTTTTTGCTAAATCAAATAAAGACAACAATATATCCTTCACACTATGGAACTAAAAAATCACTGAAGTAGATATATATAAATTGAAATGACAAAAAATCCAAAAAACATATCAGGCCAATTTTAATGCCAACATCCAAAACTTTGATAATAATTCAAAACATCCTCAAGTTATGTAATATACTAAAAAAAGATAATATATAATTCTGAAGATTAGCTATAATTAATTAACATCAAAACAATGGCCTAGATTAGCTTCGTGATGTCCGTCGGGTGTCAATTTCAATACGCAGATATACGCTATCAATCTCCCCCACGTCAACAAACGTCTCCTCAAATATCTCAACAAGAAATATATCTGTGTCAATGCACATAAGCCGCGTGATTTATATTGCTTCCCGCAGATCTATGAGATCTAACCGCTAAGTTTGCACGACCAAGGAATTGTAAATCTTATCTCTAACGAAAATAGCACGGTCTGTTCACCCCATATAAAAGCCATGCATGATGGTTCTGTTCACTAGTAGAAACAAGGGCTTTGGTTTTTTACCCCAGATGTCATTTGCACCGGATTTGGCACGAACCGGTGCTAAAAGGGGTCATTAGCACCGGTTCGAGGGGAGCAGCCGGCCGAGGGACCTTTTGCACCGGTTCGTGTTACGAACCGGTGCAAATGATCTATCTTTTGCACCGGTTCGTAACACAAACCGGTGCAAAAGGTTCGTGGCCGAGCACGTGTCGGCCGAGGAACCTTTAGCACCGGTTCGTGTTACGAACCGGTGCAAATGATCTATCTTTTGCACCGGTTCGTAACACGAACCGGTGCTAAAGGTCCCCGACCCTATTTCAGCTCAGCTACATCTGCCAAACAGCCCACTCACTTCATTTTTGCTAGGAGAAGGTGTGTGTGTTGAGTGCTAAGTTGCTTCTCTTTGGCATGCACATAAGGTGCTCGATGAAATGTGTGAGAGAGTGATGCCGCTTGATTTTACACCCAACAAAAATGAGATGAGGTGCTGGAGCGACACTTAAGCTTTCTCCTCTTTCTTTCCTCCTCGATCAAGGTTTAAGCAACAACTTAACCCTTTCATTTGTACGGTGCTAATTTCCACTATTTATAAATATTATGATGTTTTGTAATTGTTTATTGATAAACTTAATTAATTATTTGATGTAGATGAACCGGCGGCAATGGATGTACGTTGACCGACGTCTACCCGAGTTCGGATCGGGTCCGGAAGAATTTATCCGTGTGGCTCAGGAAAACCCACAGGGCGGATGGTTTTATGTGTTGTCCATGTGTTGATTGCCATAACTTGAAGCAATACCACGAATGGCAAGTCATTCACTCACACCTGCTTTGGAAAGGTTTCATGCCCAACTATAATTGTTGGACCAAGCATGGAGAAAGAGGGGTTATGATGGAAGACGACGAAGAAGAAGAAGAGGATGATGATATGTACCCTAACTACGGTGATACCGCAACGGGGCATGATGAAGATGAAGATGCGGGGAGGAGGTGATCAAGATGAAGAGGCATCGGATGAGCCCGTTGATGATGATCTTCGTCGGGCCATCGCCGACGCACACGAAGATGCGAAACGAAAAACGAGAAGCGAAAGTTAAAGGGCATGTTAGATGATCACAAAAAGAAGTTATACCCAAATTGCGAAGATGGCAACACAAAGCTCGGTGCCACCCCGGAGTTGCCTGCAATGGAAGGCGGACGCCGGTATATGTGACAAGCCATTTGAGAAGTTACTGAAAATAATGAAGAGGAGGTTTCCAAAGAATAACGAATTGCCTGACAGTACGTACGAAGCAAAGAAGGTTCTCTGCCCTCTAGGATTAGAGGAGCTGCCTGGTGATGATGCAGATGTGGATCCGCAGATGGCTCCTCCCTCCCCTGTGGATCCGCA
This sequence comes from Lolium rigidum, assembly GCF_022539505.1. Lineage (NCBI taxonomy): Eukaryota > Viridiplantae > Streptophyta > Magnoliopsida > Poales > Poaceae > Lolium > Lolium rigidum. The sequence continues at coordinate 206,309,032 of NC_061508.1, forward strand.
GATGCCTTCTGATCTCTACCCTGTGGACTTTATCACAGAGTCGACACCTTGTGAGCTACATTTCCAAACGATGGGCTACTTAACGCTCAAGGCGGCGATCGGCTATGTCTTACCGCCGGTACTCGATCAAAGATATCACTTCAAGCCGGTTCCACCCGGATACGCTCGTTGCCGGGGTGGATCAAGTTATGGATGGGTATGGGCCGCCGAGGCTTGACCACCCCGCTAGGTGAAGGGATTTGCTAGAGCCGGGAGAGGCCAAGAACACTACGGTTCTATGGCGAAAGGAATTCATTGTGATTCCGGGTTGGAAGGCGCCAACAAGGTCTCCACCGAGCCGGCATTCTCCACCGATGCGGCCGTCTCCGGTGCGTGAGCCTTCCCCGCCGGCGCGTGAGCCATCTCCGCCGCCGCGTGAGCCTTCCCGCCGGCGCGTGAGCCATCTCCGCCGCCGCGTGAGCCTTCTCCGCCGCCCAACTATAAGAGGAAAATTAGGCGGACCGCTACGACACAGTTGAGTCGTAACAAATCACCGAGACGCAAACAAGAGCCCCTCCCAAGAGTGCCTAAGGTTGCTCCCAAGAGACCTTATGACTATACGAGTTGAGGAAAATGCCAAGATCGTAGCTGAACAACAGACAAGCAACAAATGTTGAAACTTAAAAAGCCCCGGCTTGAGCCGGAGCCGACTATATCTCCGGAAAAGAAGTTGAAACTGCTCGAAGAACCTTCATCAACCTCGAGCCAAGTCTTTCATCGAACTATGACCGGTCTATTCGCAAGTCAAATGTGTTAGCAAAAGAGCGGTGGGAAAAAGTAAGGTAGATGGGAAACCAGTTCCCCGACTTGGAGCCCGAAAAAACTCGTGCTCCCCGCTCCAAGTGTATCCCGATGTCCTAGCGTGCCTTGATCCAACGATGGTAAAACTATACAAAGATGAGGCGGATGCGGCCGGTATGAGTATTCCCGAGTACTTAAGCCGCATCGAATTCATGGCCACGGACGATGTCCAATTAGCATACCATTACACATACGGGGAACCTCTTGTCGTAGCCGCGGAGTTGCCTAATCTATCAACACAGCTGCGAAGACTACATAATTGGTACTTGGATGCATGTAAGGACGGTCGAACCGGATCATGGTGGCAATAAAAGATGAGCACTACGGGCGAACCGACGTGATGAACATCGAATTTTGTGAATTATTTCGATTATTCAACCAAGACGCCCTCGACAAATCTCTGCTGAGTGCATACGCACTGTAAGTATTATTTATGTAATTAAGTCTCTACCGCGGCTCGTCCATTATTGCATGCATATAACCATACTCTCACCGTATTATGCGGAATGAAGATTCGCGAATGCCGCAAGGGGCAAATCTATGATCTTGGGTTCGTTGACCCATACACCGTGAATGGGTATACTCGTCGACAACTCTCCCAAGGACACAGAGAATAACTTGGTACATGTCTTAAGGATAAACTCATACAAAAGGGCAATACTATTTCCTTACAACTTCGCGTGAGTGTTACTCTCTTCACACATTAAATCTTTTTCGCTTACTTCATGTGTTAAGTGTAATTGATGAGTTATGCATATATATATATATATATGTGTGTCCGCAGGTTTCACTATATCCTGCTAGTCATTGAACCCGACACCGGGATAGTAGAAGTCATGGACTCGAAGAGTAAACCCCTTGAGGCGTGGGGGGACATGGCCGATATCCTCCACAAGGCTTGGAAACGGTTCACCAACAAAGCTCCGGGTTTAAAGAATAAAGAACTTCGAATAAAACATGTACCGGTAAGTACTAATGGCTAGGCCGCGCATCTCTTTGATTCTAGTTTCAATACAATTATTATCATCCTTGATTATATATATATTATTTTGATTGAACTTTGTTCTCGTAAAGTGCTTGAGGCAAGAGGACGGGAATAATTTATGCGGGTTCTACGTTTGCGAGTTCATCCGCCGGAATACCCATCATGTGAGGGACATTTTGGAACAACTTGATGTAAGTAATTAAACAACATTCGTGGCTTTATTTTATCACCTTGTGTTTCATTCACATACACACACATATATATATTGACCACCGTAGCTTCTTCAAATTATTAGATCCAACGGTTGCGGAACGGTCTTCTAGCAACGAGAGCGTGTACGAGCAATTCAAGAAGAGCTGGCGGGGTTCTTACTTGAGCAAGTCATAGCTCCGGATGGAGAACACTATGTGGACAACCGCCAATATCAAAGTTGATGTAGACATATATATATATGCATGAACGTGTGTCACTTTGATCGATATATGTAATACAATGGTTTCCTATATATATATTTGAATTGTTTGCATTAATATTATACCGTGTTTCGAATGGAGGCGAGTACGCCGCGGCGGCGTTTTAGTGAAAATTCTGCCGCGGCGAGTCTGCCGACGGCGAGGAATGGCACCAAAACCTGCCGCGGCCCAACCCTTTTGCACCGGTTCGTATTACGAACCGGTGCAACAGCTCCCCGCCGAGCGCCCCACGGCCGGCCACGTGGAGACCCCTTTAGCACCGGTTCGTAAGAGAAGCCGGTGCAAAGGGGGGCCTTTTGCACCGGATGGTTTGCACCGGTTGGCCATCCGGTGCATATGGGCCTTTTGAACCGGTGCAAAAGAGCAGTTTTCCACTAGTGGTTACTCTCATAGCAAACACGCAAACACGCCAGCAATTTCAACTGGTAGGTCGCAGGTTGCGTACGATGGAATCTACAAGCTAGCGATTCCAACTCGGGCGTGCATGCAACGGTGCATGCAACAGCAATGGCCGTTGTGTGATACGTAGATGGCAACTAGCTTCCAAGGCCTCTGATCGATGAAATTTGAAGCGACAATATCTATCTCGCTCCAGCCAAGGTAGCCCGACGGCGTTCTGGCACAAGGAAGCTGACGAACACAACAAGGTGCCTTGAGTCTGCATCAACTCTCGACGGTCCGGATCACGAAGTAGCTATATCAATCAACATGGATTTTTGGAGTCTGAATGCATGGTGAATTCCGATATCAGTATGGCGTGAGTCTTTAAGTGTTGAAGGCCGCCACGACGCGGGTCTGGATCGATGGTGAAGAAACCAACAAGATTAGGTGATCCCCCGATTCACAAAAAAAAAGGTGATCCCCCGATTAAACAGTTTTGGTGCATGTTCCGATCCAAAACAAAATCTGTGCGTGATTCCGATTAGATTTCTCATGTTCCCTTTCAGACGATGGACGGTGGACCTCGAGCGGATGAAGAGCAGCAACGAGCCGACATGGGAGCCCGAGAGGATCGACGAGGTGATTCCAGGGGCCTCGGCAACAACGATGGCAGCAGCGTTGGCAGACGGAGCTAGGGGCAATGCCCTGGCTGCACAGCGCGGATTCCGCAAGTACATCAACGACGGCCCGCTCTGACCGGATTTCGAAAACACATCGTCAGCGACGGTGACAGCAGCGGCCAGCTTCGGGGCGTGGAGTCACGAAGAACATCGTCGGTGACAGCATCAATGCCGGCGGAGCACCAACGGCCAGGAGCCCAGGACCAGCTGCTCAGCGCGGAGTCAGGAAAGGCGTTGATGTCAGTGGCTGTGAGGAAGGGAGCAGACGAAATCGGAAGAAAGTCATTCGTCGGCGACATCTAGGGCAGCGTGCTGGCAGACGGCACCCCACCCGCCTAGCTGTACTACGTGGAGTTAGTGGAGTTAGCCGCGGGATATCTCTTCACCGTTCTCGCGCAGAATTGAACGGAAGCATATGGCCAACGCCGACGAATAACGACCATGGCCGTGGAGAATGAACTTATGATTATTTTCACTGATCAGTTTTAGTATTTTGCATAATACTACGGACATTACCTGTATTTGTGATTTTTCTTTCGGTACAAATACCCGCAAGGATACAGTGCACGAAAGCCGTTAGGATCATCTAATTATGTTGGGGGAGCACTGATGGGAGAAGCTACGCGGAGCAGGCAAGCCTCCTCCCCTGAGGATGCACAAAACATTCTGCATGTATTAAGTTGATGGGATTTTTTTCCGGTACCTCAATAGGTGGACATGCGAAAAGAGTGAGCTAATTAATGTGGCAAAGTCGTAAGCATGCATTTCACATATTTAATTGAAAATTCTTCATCTAAAATACGTATAATCTACCGACATGACATCATGTCAAGGTGCTTGGTCTACAATACAGATCATGAAATTTCCATCAACGGGTAAAAAAAATTGCGATCATTAGCGGAGCTCATAAGGGCAAGAAACTCACAATGAGATGCGACACAGTGGACATGAGAGGTAAAGTCGATATTAGATAGGAAAACTATGTTTGCAATATAGTAAAACATTCTTCAAAGCAGTAGACTCTTGACATTGCAAAAAATAATGAGTATGTGTTAATACTCACAATTACAGAGGCGTGAGACAAGAGTACTCTAGATCCAAGGTATGATGTATAGAAATTATCCTTTGTTTTTCATTACCTTATTAGTGAGAAAATATAAAGATAGATTAAAAGGAGTGTACTAACGCATAAGGGGTGTGAGATAAAATCCTACGGATTGGGACCAAAGTTATTAAGGAAATTGTGTCTTGAGAGTTTAACAACACCATATTAGCTCAATGGGTTTTTATTTAAATCCAAATTAAATTGAAAATAGTTCGCGTTATAAAAATAACTAAGTGAAAAAATTAAAATATATTTTTCACGTAATACGATTTCACTACATGTTATATTCTATAATTCAAAATATATGTATAACTCACCAAAGATAATACTGCAATAACATAATATGACAACTCTAGCCGCGCAATTGCGCGGGTAACCCAGCTAGTTTTGAATGAAGGCATGCATACTTACCTATACAAATCACCTTCCACGGTTCATCGTATATATGTTTTATATCATGGAACAAAGTAGTTTTCCACTCTGCAACACAAGTAAGCACGATCATTTTTAAAGTGAATCCTTGTTGAGCAGGCCACGATCGACATTATCTGGATAACCCAATCATAATTAAATTTGAATGAAGGCATACATACTGACCTATACAAATCAAAATTTGCATTGTGCGTCTCTTGACTTCAGCGCAGGCCACGGTCGACATTAGGTGGGGAGCCCTTTTTAAACAAACTTGAACTCCATTTATGTCGACCAAAGGCATCAACTCATCAGTTTAGCAACATGCTAAGCCTAATCATAAGAATTAGAATAAACAAAAAGTCATTGAAATATCAAAGAGCAATGAGATATCACAAAATATGGTTTGTTCCACAACTGCAAATGAAGAAAACGATACGCCTATGTAGAAAGACTTGGAATTTACATATTCCTTGCAAGAAAAGGTCCTGAATTAAAGAGCAGTTGCAGGATTTTGTTCCAATTTCACCATTGGGAGGAAGTTCCAGACTTAAGAAAGCAAGCATTGACAAAAGAAGCTACAAAAAATTGAAACAAATAAAATCAGTCACCATGGAATATTCCCGATTTGATGTGGTAGTAGTCAATGAACAACACCAAATAAATATTCTAGGATCAAATCAAGATCAGTTTCAGTCAAGTAAAACATGTCAGAAAGCATAATTAATAATGATTTCTACATGGTCATCATCTATATCATACACCAACAAAAAGTCTGGGGGAAGATTGTTAGAAAACGTACATTTTAATCCATAGCAAGTGCAGACATGCTTTGAACCTTTGTAGAAACAAAAAATTGAATTATTGGGACATATGAGTAGACCTGCATGGACGAAACAATCTCAGCTATTACAGAAGTTGCAACCAAGGATCTTACAGGGAACTACTCCCAGAATGTGGGCAAATTCTGTCACTACAAACAATCTCATCTACTACAAAAGTTGGGAGCAGGAATGGAGAAGTGAAACAGAAGTCCTAAAAGTTAAGAATAAAGTTCAAAACTGAGTGGTGTGTTATATATGGTACATGGTATATTACACCGGATCTAAGAAACAGTTTGGAGAGAACTCTCCACCTCACAAAGTCGATTATCTGTGATACCAAAACCCATCTCAGGTGCTACATAATTAGAACATTTTGCTTCCTACTGCACTAAAGACGCCATGTTACAACCAGCAATACACCTACCTTTGGTGTGAAATATCCAGCGAGGTAGACCGAACTGGACATCAGCACGTCGACGGCGAACAGAGGCTGCATCTCGGTGTGCAAGTGTCTTAGAACGTGCGCAAGGCTGAGCACAATCTTCAGCCGCCTGGGCTAGCTTACATCCTTGACCAACTGAAACCCAAAAAAACCAAACAAGGAGCATGTAATCATCCACTTACAGTAAAATATTCTGAATTGATTAAATTAGAACCAGTAGTGATTAGCTGGGAACATTTATCAAGGCAAATAACTGAAGCAGTGATATAGGAAAACATAGCTGGTTGAGGAAAAAATATTTATACACGGAACGATGAACAAAGTGTAAAGATGCTCTCTCTTTCCTTGTAGCATTTAAGGTAAAGTGTTCACCTGGGGGTCTGTGACCTTCGATTTTGGCATGGGATGCCCAACCTAGAGAGAGGAAAGAAAACAACCTACAAATTCATGCACTAAATATGAATTAGAAACTTGGGCAAACCGAGCGAGAGACAAAAGGCAGCAGATGCTGGAGACAGCTTGAGACGGGGAGAAGGAGACTGCCGCTGAGAGGCCAAGGAAGACGACCACAAGCTGGCGATGCGAGAGGAGTGCGGAGGAGGCCACGCCTCAGCGTCGTGCTAGCCGTGCCCAATCTGTGACGACGGACCGTGCAAGGTCTGAGTGGAGGGGAAAAAGGTGTGTCTCGTGCCTAAAGTCGTGAAGCTCGGGGTGACGCCAAGGTCGACGAGAACGGCGACGCCGGCGCTGAAGGCACCTGTGTCGCAGGGACGACCCTGCGCGGCTTTCTTCGACACTTCCCTCCTATCTCTTCCTCTCCGCTGCATCCGAAGCAGCTCCGGCAGGACCGGGAGGTGGTCTTCTCGCTCCAGCAGCAGCTCTGGGGAGGAGAGCGAGATGGACGGCTGCGCGACGACGGAGCGGCGGTAAGCTACCAAGGGCGGAGAAGTCGCTCCCGCCCCTTCGGGCCCTCCGCAGCACGAAGCACGTCCTCTCCTTCACCTGGGGCGGCCGGCGCAGCTCCGCCTTCCTCTTCCTCCCGCACGTCGTCGCTGTCGCCGCCGCCACACAGGGCAACCAAGGGAGAACCAGGATTGGGGGATTTTTTCGACGATTTTGACGAAAATAACCCTTTGGCGAAGAAAAGCACGGAATAACCCTCTGACAAACTATTTCACTGGACTAACCCTTTTATGTGGTACCCTTGCCATCGACGCCACACATCCAGGCCGACATGGCGCGATCAACGCTGCGCGCTGTTGACCAGCCGACGTGGCAGGATGTGTGGCGTTGTTCTCATGGACGCCACACATGTTATGCGTGGCGGCCCGAGCCACCCAGCCCAACCCAGCCACACTCCCCCACCCAAATCATCTTTCTCCTCTCCTTCGACCAGCCAACCCACCTCTCTCTCCCCCACCCAAATCACTTTCAAATCTTGGTGGATTTTGTTGGATATGTCCGTGGAGATCGTTCCCAACCCATTCCTTGAGGTAATCTCCTCCGTTCCCCTTCTTTTCATCCAATAAATTGATGGATTTGGTTTTATCTAGATGTGAAACCCTAAGTTGATTTGGCAAGTGAAGTTGATGGATTTGGAATCTTAGGGTTTTTTGAAGTAGGAGAAGTGGTAGGGGTAGGTTGTATGGGTAGAAACCCTAGGTTGATTTGTTTTGACTGTGGCTAACTAATGAACACATGTATGTATGTGTTGTTCACATTATGCTAGGGGAATTCATGTTCATCATGTGGACAAGGATGCTTTTTTGAAGGGAAACCTAGAGCCCGGACCCGGAAGAGGTTGACTTGGTGTTTGAACGTAGCCCTAGCTTTGCCGAGGTGGTAGCACAATTGAGAATTGACTTGAATTGGAATGAGCGAAATGATGGTGTTGAGCTAGAGGGAAGACATAATGTGGGGTTTGGAATGCACACTCATTAGAAGACAATGTGTATCAACTCGGAGAAAAATTTGTCAGTTTACAAGGAGACGGTGGTGGAGTGACAAGACAAGGCTTTGGAGTTGTTTGCAACCAAGACGGTTGATGCTCATTTCGAGCTTGACCTTAACCGGCGCTCCTCCCCCGTTGATGCTAGGAGTCCACCACCCATGAGGCAAGAAGAAGCCACCAAATATCCCATTGTCCAGTCTCCCATTGTCCAAGATGCACTGCTGGAAAAGGAGTATGATGAGCATGATGATGGTGATAATGGTTTCGAGATAAATTACAACAATGTCGGCGATTTGGATGCATATTTGACGCAAGATGACATGGACCACTCCATTCTTATTCCCGTTGTTATGCCTCGGACTCGGATGATGATGGACCCAATGAAGAAGTTGATGAGGATGGCTTGACGACTAAGGAAGCCGAAAGAGCCGACATCTTCAAGAAGGTAACCGGACGGGATATTCGGATACCATTGTTCCGTGATGTTAGTCTTGCGGATGTAGCCGTGGTTGATGGTGGCAAAAGTTTACTTCTTGGAGCTAGGCCAATTTCCAAGAGAGATGTGGATGCCAGGACGAATATGATCTTTAAAGGGCTCACGTTTGATACCCTCTTGGAATTGAAGGTATGGATGCAGGAGTTCTCGATTAAGCATCATCGCTCTTACACCGTTGTTCACTCGGACTTGAACACGCGGTACACGCTAAAATGTGAAGATGGTAGGTGCCCATGGGTTGTCCGTGCAAGACCTTTCAAAAATGGGCCCTCTTGGCACATAACAAGTTGTGTAGCCACTCACATGTGCCGGGGAAGAAGCTTGTGCAGGGATTCGTAGCATAGAAAACAAAAAAATTCCTACCGCAAGAACAAATAACAAGCCAAGATCTAATCTAGTAGATGGTAGCAACGAGGTGAAGATCAACATACCCTCAAAGATCGCTAAGCGTTAACGGGATAAATCTCGTGGTTGATGTAGTTGATCACTTGCCGCTTTCAAAACAGCGTAGAAGATCTTGACGGGGCCACAATCGGGCAGCACCTCCGCACTCGTTCGTACGTGTTGATGACGACGTTCTTCTCCCCGTTCCAGTGGGCAGTGGATGTAGTAGATCCTCCTCGGAATCCTGCCAGCATGACGGCGTGGTGACGGTGGTGGTGGAGATCTTCGGCAGGGCTTCGCCGTAAGCGGTGCGGGAGAAAGAGGGAGGAGGGCGTAGCTAGGGTTTGGGAGAGGGGGGAACTTGGGGCGCCGGCCTGGTAGCCCCTTGGTGGTGCGGCTGGCTTTGATGTGTCTTGCCCGCTCCCCTCTCCTCCTCTATATATAGGTGGAAAACCTAGGGTTCCCCAAAACCACTTTGGAGTCCAACTCCCAAACTTACCAAAATTGGAAACCTAGATGGAAAGGGATTTATCCCTTTCCTTCTTCTTTGGCTGGCCAACTAGGCGGAGTCCACCATGGACTCCACCTTCCCACTTGGTGGGTTGGCTAGGGCTGGTGGAGTCCCTCCGGGACTCTACCTGCCATAGTGATTTATTCCGGATGATTCTAGAATCTTCTTCAACCTTCCATAAATGCACCGGATCATTCCAAAACTTGGAATGTGACTTCCTATATATGAATCTTATTATCCGGACCATTTCGGAACTCCTCGTGATGTCCTGGATCCCATCCGGGACTCCGAATAATATTTGAACTCCATTCCATATTCCATATCTACTTAAAACGACATCGAACCTTAAGTGTGTCACCCTACGGTTCGTGAACTATGCAGACATGATCGAGACTCTTCTCCGATCAATAACTAATAGGGGACCTGGAGATCCATAATATCTCTCATATATTCAACGATGACTTTGTGATCGAAAGAACCATTTACATACGATACTGATTCCCTTTGTCTTGCGATATTTTACTTATCCGAAGTTTGATCGTTGGTATCGCTATACCTAGTTCAACCTCGTTACCGACAAGTACTCTTTACTCGTACCGTGATATGACATCCCTTGTGAGCCAGTCACATGCTTGCAAGCTAATTGGATGACATTCCACCGAGAGGGCCTAGAGTATATCTATTTGTCATATGGATGGACAAATCCCACTATTGATCCACGTGCTTCAACCTATACTTTCTGAACACTTAATGCCACCTTTATAACTACCCATTTATGAAGTAGTGTTTGATATCATCAAAGCATCCATCCGGTGTAGGTGATTAACATGATCTCATGGTCGAAGGATTAGGTTACTATGTATCTTAAAGCTTGAAGCAAAACGAACTTAATGACTTGATCATATGCTACGCTTACTATGGGTGTATGTTCATCACATCATTCACCTAATGATATGATCTTGTTACTAATAACATCCAATGTTCATGACCAGGAAACCATGATCATCTATTAATCAACAAGCTAGTTTAACAAGAGGCTTACTAGGGACTCTTTTATGTTTACAAAACACACAAGTATTAATATTTCCGGTTAATACAATTATAGCATGGGATGTAAACATTTATCATGAACACTAAGATATAACAATAAACACTTTTATTATTGCATCTTGGGCATATCTCCAACAGTCTCCCACTTGCACTAGAGTCAATAATCTAGTTTACATTTTTAAAGATCTAACACCTTGGCCTTCTGGTGCTTATCATGTTTTCTTATGGGAGAGGTTTCAGTCAACGAATCTGATATGCTTAGAAACGTATATATTTTGCAATTCATTTGCATCTCCACGCATCACTCAGCTTTTCAAATGAGTCGGCATTAATTGTATATGTTTGGTCTGCTGGTGGAACCTTAATTCCGCGGTTTGAAATATGTTACCAATATTTTCACATACAATATAGCTTCATAGTTCTAACACTACCGGAACGACACCAATTTCTTAAAGAACTCCTCGACTCAAACACCCTTGGTCATTGTCAAAACAATGATATACTCTGCCTTCATTTGTAGAATCCGTCACAATATTTTGAACTCATCTAAATCTAGCATAGACTTCGTCTAGCCCATTGTGCTACCTTTTAATGAATACTTGGCCTAATTTAGAATGAAATTCATTTCTATATGTGACCAAACTAATATCGGTGTAACACCTTACAACGATTTGTTGGTCATTACCCCATATAAAACTATATATTTATATCCTTGGCTCTAACAAAGCACTCAGGGATATTCTTATTGTTGTCCAACAATCATCATATGAATCATTCTAATATATGCTCATAACAATTTAGATCATAGGACATCTGATTGTGTACATATTATTCGTGATCTAAATTCTTGTTAAACCTCCATATGGAAAAGAACACATTCTTGATGTTTTCATATTGAACTACTTCAATATTCATTCTATGTACTTTGACTTAAATTTATTATGCGCTTCAATCTATCTTCATAGACCTTTTGATGCTAAATATGTTTTTAGTCCATATCCTTTCATTGAAGTTAATTTTCAATGAAACCTTTTAATCACATCAAGTACATGATTACATTATTTATAATCAACGATATGTTATTATATAAAGTATTATAAATATGTCTTAGCGCTCACACTTAATTTCTTGCAAATGCAAGCATCTTCATCATTTCCGATGAAATCAAAACTCTTTGATTATTTCATCTGGTGAAGATCCCAACTCCGTGATACTCACTTCATCTAGTGAAGTCTGTATACCTTTCTAGCATTCTACGGACTAGCAAAACTCTTAGTTGTATCTTGTATACACCTTTAATACACACTTCTGTTAAGGAATGTATTTCTGTCATCCTACTAATATATCTCATAAAAGAAATATGTACCGATTACTAGAACAATTCGTATAGACTATAAGCATAGATGCGAAAGATCTAATCTTATAGCAGTTAACTCTTTAAACTTTGTCGTAAACAAATTTTCGACCAGTCGAGCTTGTTCAAGGATGTTTCATCCATATCCATTAATTTTATAGATCCACTTACTTTCAAAAAGTATTTAATCCTTCAAAAGGTTTACCAAGCTACAAGCTTGATTATAGATACTATCTTGGATTTTATGGCTCTTTAGCCATTTTAACGGAGTCAGGGCCAATCATAACTTCTTTGTATGTAGTTGGTTTATCATTGTTTAAAATCAATCCTTTATCCACAAATCATTTATTTGATCACAAAGTAAACCATACTTATACGGTTCAATAAGTACATCGATCTCCATGGTTATAACAATTTATAGATATGGGAGCTATGTGCATCCAGAACCATTTCCGACGCTGCGCTAATTTTCTCATCATGCTCGGGTTCATCAACCTTATCGAGTTCCATTGTCCTCGCACTTATATATTTCACGAGAAACAATTTCCTGGAAATAAGCAAGAAACATTGACAAACACTTTGTCTTTGACTTCATAGTGGAAAGAATTTCCAATTTGTTATCTAGGATAACCAACAAAGACATTCATCCGATTTTGGTTGTAAACTCATTTACTTATGCTATGCATATCAACATTTTAGAAAGGACTGTTAGGGTTTATACCCATGCCATAACTCGTATGGTGTCATTTCAACGGATTATGATGACGCTCTATTTTCATTTTATTTTATCTCATCATTAATCCAACAAGGTTTGGATACATCTCTCGAATACTTCATCATAACTATAGTGTTCCGAGAAACGTGAGTTGTGTAACAATTTCGTAACTCTCTTAGATGTTCACTAAAACTCGTTATTCGAATATTTTCACCATGATCTAATCATAGATATTTGACTTTTCTATTACGATGATTTCTACTTCATGCTGAAATTTATTTGAATCTATTCAAATGTTTCAGAATTCTTCCTTATTGAATAAATATATCCATATATATACACTCAATTCATTGTTGGAAGCTTTCATGAAGTAGAAGAATCTTCCGCAAACAACTATGCCCAATGAACCACATACATCATCATGTATGTTTTCACTAAGTTAGTTGCCCGTTCAACTCTTGGCCTATGAACGGTATTTCAGTCATTTTCTTTAGAAAATATTTGCAAGTGCCAAACGATTCATAGTCAAATGACTCCAAAAATCCATTTGCATGGAGTTTCTTCATGCGTTCCTTTCTAACATGACCTAAATGGCGGTTCCACAAATAAGTGGAATTCAAATCATTTGCCTTATGGAATTTTAGCGTCAGTGTTACGCATGTGTGTTTCACCATTAAGATTTATAATAACTTATCCATCGTACATGGAGTACTGTCATAATTTGAACAACTCATTGTTTTCATTTGACTAGAGCAAAATAACAATTATTAAGTTCTTTATAATAATTCTGAAAAGCTAGGTAGAATGCCAACGATGAACACAATAACACTTTACTTTGTTCTAGATGTGCATTATTACCATATTCCTTGTCAGTCACGTAGGTCATTGTATCCTTGTATTGCGTTGTGTTGTATGACACCTCATACCAACCAATATGGTACAAATACCCAAGAATTCCATTGTGTGACCACTCAAAGAAAAAATTCATAACATGTATATCATCTATATACACCTGAGCTGGACTTTATAGTCTTTTCTTTCTTTCTGCCAAAATCCTTTTGTAGTTTCTCTTTCGACTTTCCTCATATTTCATAAAACACTTCAACATCAATAACTTCTAAGCTTGTTGGTCAAATACCAATAAACTTTGAGGTTCATACTTTGAAGTTGATCATCACATGACAAGTGTTCCGGATTTCACTACTAGTAACCTTTTAATGTGATGAACAATTTCACTCATAATTTTTTCCATCAAGTCCTGACAAATTCATGATGAAGCTACTATGGCTCATATGGATATGTGAATAACGTTAGTGCCCAACTAGTTGGAGGACCGAGACGCCTAGCGTTTCAACCTTTGTACATTCCCATAAAACTCATGAGTTTATGTAGTCTCACTAAATTATACTCTATCATCTTGTAATAAGGTCTTAGATATTACATATATATCATAGCTTGCTTATTTGTGAAAACAAACTTTCTAGCTCCTTACTTTTCAAGCGGATCTGAACATCAAATTTCACGGAGACAAGATAATTTTAGATACTAATTGAAACCATTGCTTTTGTACATGTCTGTACATGCTAGGCTCGTCAAGTTAAACCTTAGTTTACGCATGTGCAAATCTAGTTTACACCCGTTGTATGTACACATTGAGTCTATCACACCCGATCATCACGTGATGCTTTGAAACAATGAGTCTTAGCAACGGTGCTAACTACGAACGAACACTTTATTATCTTGAGTTTTAGTGAGAGAGATAATTTTATAATGCTACCGTCGTGATCTAACTTCTAAGCAATACAAGATGCATCAAAAGGATTAACATCACATGCAATTCATAATGTGATATGATATGGCCATTTTATCGTTGCGCCTTTGATCTTCATATCCAAAGCACGGTCATGATCTCTATCATCAACGGGCATGATCTCCATTATCGTCGGCGGGGCGTCAAGGTCCATGGCGCCGTCTTCATGGTTGTCCACCACTTGTAGCAACTATTAATTACAACTACTTTGAAATAAAACTACTACATGATGAAGCGAAACGAAATTTAGACAACCATAAGGCTCCTGCCGTTGGCACAATAGAATAAGGATCATCTCATCCATAAAATATATTCATAATCACATCATGGCCATATCACATCACCAAACCCTGCAAAAACAAGTTAGACGCCTCTAATTTTGTTTCCATATTTTACGTGGCTTAGGGTTTTCGAGTAAGATCTGATCTACCTACGAACATGAACCGCAACGCTGATACAAGTGTTGTCAATTGAAAATTGTAAATTGGATCTTAACTATGGTGAGAGAAACTGACACCCACAAAGCCACTTATGCAATACAAGTTGCATGTCAAGCGTGGATCAAGTATCATGAACGCGGTCATGTAAGGTTAGCCCGGGCCGCTTCATCCCACCATGCCGCAAGATGCAAAATACATGATAAGAAAACGACAACAAAAGCATCAACGCCCACAAAACCATTGTCTTCTACTCGTGAAACCAATCTATGCATAGACACGGCTCTGATACCACTTTAGGGATTCGTAGCATAGAGAACAAAAAATTTCCTACCACAAGAACGAATAACAAGCCAAGATCTAATCTAGTAGATGGTAGCAACAAGGTGAATATCAACATACCCTCGAAGATCGCTAAGCGTTAACGAGATAAATACCGTGGTTGATGTAGTCGATCACTTGCCGCGTTCAAAAGCGCGTAGAAGATCTTGACGGTGCCACAATCGGGCAGCACCTCCGCACTCGGTCACTCGTACGGTGTTGATGACGATGTCCTTCTCCCCATTCCAGCGGGCAGCGGATGTAGTAGATCCTTCTCGGAATCCCGCCAGCACGACGGCGTGGTGACGGTGGTGGTGGAGATCTTCGGCAGGGCTTCGCCGTAAGCGCTGCGGGAGAAAGAGGGAGGAGGGCTGATACGTCTCAAACGTATCTATAATTTCTTATGTTCCATGCTAGTTTATGACAATACCTACATGTTTTATTCATACTTTATATCATTTTTACGCATTTTCCCTAACTAACCTATTAACAAGATGCCGAAGCGCCAGTTCCTATTTTCTGCAGTTTTTGGTTTCAGAAATCCTACACAGGAAATATTCTCGGAATTGGACGAAACAAAAGCCAAACCTTCTATTTTACCGAGACGGACCCAGAGAGCCAGAGAAGTACCGGATGGGGGGGCAAGGGGGCCCTTTCGCCTATATAATCCTCCAGATGCGAAAACCCTAAAACACCCAACGATATTCCACGAAGAGTTCCATAGCCGCCGCCATCGCGAAGACAAGTTTCGGGGGACAGAAGTCTCTGTTCCGGCACGCCGCCGGGACGGGGAATTGCCCCCGGAGTCATCTCCATCGACACCACCGCCATCTCCATCGCCATCTTCATCGCCGTTGTTGTCTCCCATGATGAGGAGGGAGTAGTTCTCCCCCGAGGCTGAGGGCTCTACCGGTAGCTATGTGGTTCATCTCTCTCTCCCATGGTGTGATCTTTATGTGATCATGAGCTTTGTATCACTATTAATCTATGTGCTACTCTAGTGATGTTATTAAAGTAGTTTATTCCTCCTCCATGATGTAAAGTTGACAAGTGTGTGCATCATGTAGTACTTGGCGTAGGTTATGATTGTAATCTCTTGTAGATTATGAAGTTAACTATTACTATGATAGTATTGATGTGATCTATTCCCCCTTTCATAGCTATTGGTGACAAGTAGTGTATGCTATGTTAGTACTCGGTCTAAATTGCAACTGTCTATTATGCACTCTAGAGGTTACTTTAATATGAACTCCTGAAGTTGTGGAGCTTGTTTACTCCGGTTTGAGGTGTGCTTTTATAGCCCTACACAATGAATGGTGTTTGTTATCCAACAAGAGAGTGTTTAAGAGTAGCATTTATTTATTCAGTTATGTGATCATTGTTGAGAGTGTCCACTAGTGAAAGTATGATCCCTAGGCCTTGTTTCTAAGCATTGAAACACCGTTTCCAACAAGTTCTGTTACATGTTCGCTTGCCGCCATATTTATTTCAGATTACATTTACTACTTACAATCATCCATATTACTTGTATTTCACTATCTCTTCGCCGAACTAGTGCACCTATACATCTGATAAGTGTATTAGGTGTGTTGGGGACACAAGAGACTTCTTATATCATAATTGCAGGGTTGCTTGAGAGGGATATCTTTGACCTCTACCTCCCTGAGTTCGATAAACCTTGGATGATTCACTTAAGGGAAACTTGCTGCTGTTCTATGATACGTCCATTTTGCATCACTATTTTATATCATAATTTACTGTTATTCATTGATATATTTCATATTTAGAGATGATACTTATGTTATTTCATCTATTTTGCATGTTTCATGATTATCGGAGAATCGCGCACCGGAGTCGGGATTCTCGCCGGAAAACGCACCGTCGAATGCAATATTTCGGAAGATCAACAATTGACGGAAATTACACGGAAAATCTTATTTTTCCGAAGACGGAGAGAGCCAAAAGGAGGAGCCGAGGAGGGCCGCCATGGGCCCCCATAGGCCGGCGCGGCCTAGGCCCGACCGCGCCGCCTTGTGGGGAGGGGGCCCACAGCCCCCTCTGGCCTCCTCTCCTTCGCGTACTTCTTTGTCCCGAAAACCTAAGCTCCGGAGAATAGTCGCGAAGAGTCACAGCCGCCTCTGCGGGGCGGAAAACACCAGAGAGAAAAGAACTCTCCGGCAGGCTGAAATCTGCCGGGGAAATTCCCTCCCGGAGGGGGAAATCGACGCCATCGTCACCGTCATCGAGCTGGACATCATTGGGATCATCATCATCATTATCATCATCATCATCACCGCCATCTCCACCGCTGCACCTCGTCACCGCTGTAACATCTAGGGTTGAATCTTGATTGTTTGATAGGGGAAACTCTCCCGGTATTGATTACTACTTGTTATTGATGCTATTGAGTGAAACCATTGAACCAAGGTTTATGTTCAGATTGTTATTCATCATCATATCACCTCTGATCATGTTCCATATGATGTCTCGTGAGTAGTTCGTTTAGTTCTTGAGGACATGGGTGAAGTCTAAATGTTAGTAGTGAATTATGTTGGGTAATATTGAATGTTATGATATTTAAGTTGTGGTGTTATTCTTCTAGTGGTGTCATGTGAACGTCGACTACATGATACTTCACCTTTATGGGCATAGGGGAATACATCTTGTATTCGTTTGCTGATTGCGGGGTTGCCGGAGTGACAGAAACCTAAACCCCCGTTGGTATATCGATGTAGGAGGGATAGCAGGATCTCGCAGTTTAAGGTCGTGGTTAGATTTATCTTAATTACTTTCTTGTATTTGCGGATGCTTGCAAGGGGTATAGTCACAAGTATGTATTAGTCCTAGGAAGGGCGGTGCATTAGCATAGGTTCACCCACACAACACTTATCAAAACAATGAAGATTAATCAGCTATATGAAGCGAAAGAACTAGACTAAATTCCCGTGTGTCCTCAAGAACGTTTGGTCATTATAAGTAAACAAACCGGCTTGTCCTTTGTGCTAAAAAGGATTGGGCCACTCGCTGCAATTATTAATCTCGCATTTTACTTACTTGTACTTTATTCATCTCGCTATATCAAAACCCCCGAATACTTGTCTCGTGAGCATTTACAATGAATCCTTCATCGAAACTGCTTGTCAACACCTTCTGCTCCTCGTTGGGTTCGACACTCTTATTTATCAAAAATACTACGATACACCCCCTATACTTGTGGGTCATCAAGACTATTTTTTGGCGCCGTTGCCGGGGAGTGAAGCGCTATTGGTAAGTGGAATTGGTAAGAGAAACTTTTACTGTACGTGCTGTTTTTATTTCTGCCTGCTTCTATAATTCATTATGGAGGGGTCTTCTCTTGAATTCCTCTTTGGAAAATCTATTACTACTGCAAAGGTTGTGGATGAGGCGCCAGGTGAGAAAGAGGTTCCATACAAAATACCTATAAAAATTATTGAACGTGTTGTGGATAACCGCTATGAAGGGGATGGAACTGTCCATCCTGGAGATCATTTACTGTTTTAACATGAATTATGCGGGTTATTCAAATGTGCAGTATTGCTATGGATGAAGTTAGGAATAAACTATTCTCTATATCGCTCGTCCGGTAAAGCAGCCGCATTGGTATAAATTGCTGAAGAATAGGGATTCTCTTGATTGGGAGGACATTGTGCCTTTATTTTATTCTAAATTCTATCCTCCAAGTGAAATTCACAAAGATAGGAACCACATATGTAATTTCTGGCCTCATGATGGAGAGAGTATTGCCCAAGCATGGGGGAGATTGAAGTCTTTAATGCTCAAATGCCCCATTCATGAGCTTCCTGGTAATGTTATCATTTATAATTTCTATGCAAGACTGTCTTTTCAAGATTAGACTTTGCTGGATACTTCTTGTTCTGGATCATTTACACGCAACGAAGAAGAGTTTAAAAGGGACCTTCTTGATCGGATCCAGGAGAATACTGAAGGATGGGAGAACGACAAAGATAGAGAGTCAGGTATAAACTATGATTATAAATGCATTGAAGATTTTATGGATACTGATAAATTTCGTAATATGAGTGCTACTTATGGTCTTGATTCTCAAGTCGTTGCAAATTTTTGTAAAGCTTTTGCCTCTCACTTTGAATTGCCTAGGAAGAATTTTGATAAGTATCATGAACCATACAAAGATAAAACTGATCCATCTATAAATAAATGTGCTATAATTGAAACTGTTGATCATATTCTTCCTGAAGCTTATATTGAAAAAACTCCTTTCCCCGCTAAAATGAAGGAGTACTGTTATAACTAGTGCGGTTAATAAAAGTGCAAAGAAACCTATAGAACCCGAAGAACAAACAAAAGTTGAACCCGCTATTGCAATAGTTAAAGATCTTGTGACCGAAAATGTGGAAGATGGTCATATTATTTTCTCGTGAAGATGCTTCTAATATCGTTTCGCATCCTAATAAGTCTAGGAAATCCAGTTGTTCCCGTGCTCTCTCGTTAGAATTGGTGATCATTGTTATTATGGTTTATGCGACATTGGTGCAAGTATTAGTGCCATTCCTTATGAGCTTTATACGGAGATCATGCATGAAATTGGTTCTTGTGAACTTTAAGATATTGATGTGGTTATTCGGCTAGCTAATAGAGAAACTATCTCTCCTATTGGTATTGTTCGAGATGTGGAAGTTCTATGTGGTAAGATTAAATATCCCGCCGACTTTTTGGTACTTGGTTCTCGCTGCTAGTAAGTCTTGTCCTATTATTTTTGGGAGACCTTTTCTAAATACTTGTGGAGCTGTTATAGATTGCAAGAAGGAAAAGATTGTGACTAAATTTGTCGGTGAATCTTATGAGTTTAATTTCTCTAAATTTGCCAAAACTCCTTATAAAGCTGATTTGCCTAATAATGATTTTAGAGTTGAACATTGTGCGTCTATTGCTCTTGCCCCTAATAATCCTTTGCAGCAACATTTGGAGGATAGTGAGAGTGAAGTCTTTAGGGAAGAAAGGAATGAGCTTGATGAAATTTTCCTTCGTCAACCTATTCTTAAACATGACTTGCCTGTTGAAGATTTAGGTACAACACCACCACCAAAGGAAGATCCTGTTTTTGATTTAAAATCATTGCCTGATAATCTTAAGTATGCTCATATTGATGATAAGAAAATATATCCTATTATTATTAGTTCTAAGCTTTCGGATTTTGAGGAAGAAAGGTTATTGGAAATATTGAAGAAACACCGAGGAGCTATTGGCTACACTCTTGATGACTTGAAGGGGATTTCTCCCTCTATTTTCCAACATGCTATCAACATGGAAGATGATGCAAAGCATGTTGTTGAACATCAGCATCGTCTAATTCCTAAGATGAAGGATGTGGTAAGGAATGAGGTATTAAAACTTCTTGAAGCCGGTATTATATATCCCATTGCTGATAGTAGATGGGTTAGTCCTGTGCATTGTGTTCCTAAGAAAGGAGGAATGACTGTTGTGCCTAATGATAATGATGAGCTCATCCCTCAAAGAGTAGTTGTAGGATATAGAATGTGCATTGATTATCGAAAAGTTAATAAAGTTACTAAGAAAGATCATTACCCTTTACCCTTTATTGATCAAATGTTAGAAAGGTTGTCTAAAAATACTCATTTTTGCTTTCTTGATGGTTATTCCGGGTTTTCACAAATTGCTGTTAAAACTAAAGATCAAGAGAAAACCACTTTCACTTGTCCCTACGGAACTTATGCTTATAGTCGTATGCCTTTTGGTTTATGTAATGCTCCTGCTACTTTTCAAAGATGCATGTCTGCTATTTTTCATGGCTTTTGTGAGAATATTGTAGAGGTATTCATGGATGATTTTTCTGTCTATGGGAATTCTTTTGATAATTGCTTGCGAAACCTTGATAAAGTTTTGCAGAGATGTGAAGAAACTAACCTTGTTCTTAATTGGGAGAAATGCCACTTTATGGTTAATGAAGGAATTGTATTGGGACATAAAATTTCCGAGAGAGGTATTGAAGTTGATAGAGCTAAAGTTGAAGCAATTGAGAGGATGCCCTATCCTAGGGATGTTAAAGGTATTCGTAGTGTTCTTGGTCATGTCGGGTTTTATAGGAGATTTATTAAAGACTTTTCTAAGATTTCAAAGCCTCTTACTAATCTTCTTAAAAAAGATGTACCTTTTGTTTTTTATGATGATTGTAAGGAAACTTTTGAAACTCTAAAGAAAGCCTTAACAACTGCTCCTGTAGTTGAACCTCCCGCTTGGAATTTACCTTTTGAAATTATGTGTGATGCTAGTGATTTTGCTGTAGGCGCTGTTCTTGGACAGCGAGTAGATAAAAAATTGAATGTTATTCATTATGCTAGCAAAACTCTTGATGCTGCTCAAATAAATTATGCTACAATTGAAAAAGAATTATTAGCTGTAGTTTTTGCTTGTAACAAGTTTAGATCTTATATCGTTGATTCAAAAGTTACGATTCATACTGATCATGCCACAATTAGATACCTTATGGAAAAGAAAGATGCTAAGCCAAGGCTTATTAGATGGGTGCTTCTTTTGCAAGAATTTGATTTGCATATTATAGATAGGAAAGGTGCCGATAATCCTGTTGCTGATAATTTGTCTAGATTGGAAAATATTGCTTATGATCCTGTTCCTGTTAATGATAGTTTTCCGAATGAACAATTGGCTGTAATAAAGGTGAGCTCGCGAGATAGTCCTTGGTACGCTGATTATGCTAACTTTATTGTATTCAAGTACTTGCCTCCAACCTTTTCAGCTCAGCAAAGGAGGAAATTCTTTTATGACTTGAGGCATTATTTTTGGGATGACCCACACTTATATAAAGAAGGAGTTGATGGTATTCTATGAAGATGTGTTCCCGAATATGAACAACAAGAGATATTGAGTAAGTGTCATGGTAGTGTTTATGGAGGGCATGACTCCGGAGACAGAACCGCGCAAAAGGTTCTTCAATCAGGTTTCTATTGGCCAACTCTCTTCAAAGATGCAAGAAAGTTTATTTTATCTTGTGATGAATGTCAAAGGGTTGGTAATATCTCCAGACGCAATGAAATGTGTATGAATTATACTCTTGTTATTGAACCATTCGATTGTTGGGGAATTGGCTTCATGGTTCCTTTCCCTTCTTCAGAAGGTAACACTCATATACTTGTCGATGTTGATTATGTTACTAAATGGGTGGAAGCCATACCCACAAAAAGTGCTGATGGTGAGACCTCTTTAAGAATTCTTTTAGATATTATTTTTCCTAGATTTGGAGTTCCTAGATATCTTATGACTGATGGAGGTTCTCATTTTATTCATGGTGGTTTTAGAAAAACTCTTTCTAAATATGGTATTAATCATAGGATTGCTTCCGCTTATCATCCTCAAACTAGTGGGCAATTAGAATTATCAAATAGAGAGATTAAATCTATCTTGCAAAAGACTGTTAATAAATCTAGAAAGAACTGGGCTATTAAATTGAAGGAAGCACTATGGGCTTATAGAACTCGCTTATAAAAATCCTATGGGTATGTCACCGTATAAAATGGTTTATGGGAAAGCTTGTCATTTACCTTTAGAACTAGAGCACAAAGCTTATTGGGCTGTAAGAGAACTAAATAAAGATCCTAAACTTGCCAGTGAGAAGAGATTGCTACAATTGAGTTCTTTGGATGAATGGAGAAGTGAAGCTTATGAGAATGCTAAACTCTTTAAAGAGAAAGTTAAGAAATGGCATGATAGAAGAATTATCAAAAGAGAATTTAATGTTGGAGATAAAGTCCTATTGTATCGGTCTCGTCTCGCATTTTTTGCAGTGGAAATTACTCTCAAAATGGGAAGGACCATATGTCATTGTGGAGGTGTATCGTTCGGGAGCAATTAAAATTAGTTCTCTCGCAAGGTAATGCCACACAAGTGGTGAATGGACAAAGACTCAAGCATTATATCTCTCGGTGATTCTTATAATGAAGATGTTGATGTTATTCGAGTGGTAACTCCGAAGTTTTCATCAAAGGCCAAATTGACAGCTCAGCAGAGTTCGACTTTGAATAGGTAACACGATCGGTAATAAAAGTCCGCGTTTAACTTTCCGAACAATGTTTTTGCTATTATCGGAAAATATGAAAAATTACGAGATCGAAACGGAGTGGAGGAGACGCACGAGGGCGTGCCCCCATAGGCCGGCGCCGGCCCCAGCCTGGCCGCGCCGCCCTATGAGGAGAGCCCCTCGTTGCCCCCCTCCGACTCTGGTTCAACCTGGTACTGTCCTTCTGTCGTGAAAATTTCTGCTATATAATCCCCCGGACCCATGGAGGTCTGTATATCGTTTTCACATCGCGTTTTATTTCGAGCTGTTTTCTGCCAGGATCTATTTTTGATCTAGAAGCACCATGGTCTCCAACAACAAGGGCAAGGAGCTTTCGGAGGAAGATATTCAAGATCCCGAGTGGAAAGAGGTGGACGAAAGTGTCGAGGAAGAAGATGAAGAAGAAGTGAAGGAAGGCTCGCATGCATACCCGCGTGCAACCGTCGCAAGCATCGAGGTGGTGGAAAATCCTTTTAGTTCCAAGAAGAGCGCAAGAATTCGCACCGGAGGGAAAGCTCCACGTCACTTCCTAGCTCCAAAGACATCTTCTCCAGGCACCTACAACCCCTTACACACTCTAATTTACAATAGTCAACTCGAAAGGATCCCCAAGGCGGTATTGCCTAGCAAGTGGGATATAGATCGTTCTAACAATGCAGGAAGGATGAAGCCTGAAGCTGAAGAGTGGGGAAACAACTCTAAGAGTTGGGACTCGCCGACAGATATACTTCTTAACCGCGTCGAGCACAATTCGGAGATGATCCGCAACCTCATGTACAAGATTGATGATCTAAAGGAGCTTGTTGAGAAGCTTGTCAAGAATTCATCCACACCGCCGAAGGAGTAATTCATCATCGGTATTGGCACCCCCTTGGTTTGTTCCAAGCTTGGGGGGGGGAGGGTGCCGCGGTATCACATCATCACTATCTTTTACCTTTTTACTATCAAGTAGTGTCATATCATGAGTAGGGAAGTTATCATATAAGATGTGTTGCGGTATGGAAGTATCTCTCTTTAGTTGGTTATCTATGTATCCCTAGGTGTGAGTTATCGTTATGGAATATTAATGAGAAGTTTTATCATTTACATATTGCACATCTTATTTTAGTTTGCAATCTCTATTATATGATTAATCTTGTTGTTAGTATTGGTATCACTTTGGGAGCATTGAGTAAATCTATTTGGTTTTGGCAAACTTAGCATTGGTCAATAGCAACAACACTTTGAGTTTAAGTAGAAAAGAGGAAATACATGTAGATATGTTATTATCTTTCTTGTTAGTTCCTAGCTTAGTATTCTGAAGTTAAAATTGTTTGTGCTTACAAGGAAGATGCATGATTGTTTCTATCACATGTATGTTTGTTTGTTTCCCTCAACTCTTATGCTTGCTAATCAACCTTGCTAGCCAAAGACCTGTACTGAGAGGGAATGCTTCTCGTGCATCCAAACCCTTAAACCAAACCTATGCCATCGTTGTCCACCATAACTACCTACTATGTGATATTTCCCTGCCATTCCAAGTAAATACTTCATGTGCTACCTTTAAACAATTCAAAAGTTATTACCTCTTATTTGTGTCAATGTTTTATAGCTCCTGAGGAAGTATGTGGTGTTTTATCTTTCAATCTTGTTGAGCAACTTTCACTAATGGACTAGTGGCTTCATCCACTTATCCTATAATTTTGCAAAAAGAGCTGGCAACGGGGTTCCCAGCCCCAATTAATCAACTCTCATTAATAATCCTCTTCACATGTTTTGCCCTGATTCATCAGTAAGCAACTTAATTTTGCAATAGACACTCCTCCATGGTATGTGAAATGTTGGAAGGCACCCGAGGATTCGGTTAGCCATGGCTTGAGAAAGCAAAGGTTGGGAGGAGTGTCATCCTTAAATAAACTAAAGTACATGTGTAAACAAAAGAGAAGAGGGATGATCTACCTTGCCGGTAGAGATAACGTCCTTCATGGGAGCCGCTCTTTGGAAGTCTCGTTTGGCAAGGGGGTTAGAGTACCCACTACCATTCGTTGACAACAACAAACACCTCTCAAAACTCTACTTTTATGCTCTCTGTATGATTTCAAAACTTGAAAAGCTCTAGCACATGATTTAATCCCTGCTTCCCTCTACGAAGGGCCTATCTTTTACTTTATGTTGAGTCAGTAAACCTATTTCCCTCTATCTTAAGCAAGCAATTGAGTTGTTGTGATCAAACCATTTATACTGTGATCTACTTAATCATGCCTTTTATTCTTCCTTGTGCAGTACAAGTTTTATCCGAATGAATATAGCTTTGAAGGTTATCAATGATTATGAGGAAATTATTATGATTGAGTATGCAAGTTTTGCCATATAAGCTTTAATATAAGAACGCTGCTCGATAGATAAGTACAATCTGTCAATTGTTCTCTAACCAAGAACAAAGTTTGCCATCACCAATTATGATTTCCTATGCACCTTTATTTGTGATTTCCTTTTACTTGTTTCAAGTTGAATCATATTGGGAAGTTGTTCACTAGAATGTCTTGTGTGAATTAATATGATGCTTCTTGTCCGTATTCTATTTATCGACTCTTCACTCCATAAACATGTGGTCTTGTTTACCGAGTTCAGTTTCGCTTGCGAACAAGCGAAGTCTAAGCTTGGGGGGAGTTGATACGTCCATTTTGCATCACTATTTTATATCATAATTTACTGTTATTCATTGATATATTTCATATTTAGAGATGATACTTATGTTATTTCATCTATTTTGCATGTTTCATGATTATCGGAGAATCGCGCACCGGAGTCAGGATTCTGCTGGAAAAAGCACCGTCAGAATGCAATATTTCGGAAGATCAACAATTGACGGAAATTACACGGAAAATCTTATTTTTCCAGAAGACGGAGAGAGCCAAAAGGACGAGCCGAGGAGGGCCTCCATGGGCCCCTAGGCCGGCGCGGGCCCAGGCCTGGCCGGGCCGCCTTGTGGGGAGGGGGCCCACAGCCCCCTCTGGCCTCCTCTCCTTCGCGTACTTCTTTGTCCCGAAAACCTAAGCTCCGGAGAATAGTCGCGAAGAGTCACAGCCGCCTCTGCGGGGCGGAAAACACCAGAGAGAAAAGAACTCTCCGGCAGGCTGAAATCTGCCAGGGAAATTCCCTCCCGGAGGGGGAAATCGACGCCATCGTCACCGTCATCGAGTTGGACATCATTGGGATCATCATCATCATCATCATCATCATCATCATCATCATCATCATCATCATCGCCATCTCCACCGCTGCACCTCGTCACCGCTGTAACATCTAGGGTTGAATCTTGATTGTTTTATAGGGGAAACTCTCCCGATATTGATTACTACTTGTTATTGATGCTATTGAGTGAAACCATTGAACCAAGGTTTATGTTCAGATTGTTATTCATCATCATATCACCTCTGATCATGTTCCATATGATTTCTCATGAGTAGTTCGTTTAGTTTTTGAGGACATGGGTGAAGTCTAAATGTTAGTAGTGAATTATGTTGGGTAATATTCAATGTTATGATATTTAAGTTGTGGTGTTATTCTTCTAGTGGTGTCATGTGAACGTCGACTACATGATACTTCACCTTTATGGGCCTAGGGGAATACATCTTGTATTCGTTTGCTAATTGCGTGGTTGCCGGAGTGACAGAAACCTAAACCCCCGTTGGTATATCGATGCAGGAGGGATAGCAGGATCTCAGAGTTTAAGGCTGTGTTTAGATTTATCTTAATTACTTTATTGTATTTGTGGATGCTTGCAACGGGTATAATCACAAGTATGTATTAGTCCTAGGAAGGGCGGTGCATTAGCATAGGTTCACCCACACAACAATGAAGATTAATCAGCTATATGAAGCGAAAGCACTAGACTAAATTTCCGTGTGTCCTCAAGAACGTTTGGTCATTATAAGTAAACAAACCGGCTTGTCCTTTGTTCTAAAAAGGATTGGGCCACTCGCTGCAATTATTACTCTCGCATTTTACTTACTTGTACTTTATTCATCTGCTATATCAAAACCCCCTGAATACTTGTCTGTGAGCATTTACAGTGAATCCTTCATCGAAACTGCTTGTCAACACCTTCCGCTCCTTGTTGGGTTCGACACTCTTATTTATCGAAAATACTACGATACACCCCCTATACTTGTGGGTCATGATTCTACAAACCTCTGCTCTTGGAGGTCCAACACTGTCTACAGGAATAGAAGCGTGCGTAGACATCAAGCTATTTTCTGGCGCCGTTGCCGGGGAGGTAAGGTAAAAGGTATTCACATCCTCCGACTACTAAGCTATTTCCTAGCACCGTTGCCGGTGTGTGAGTGCTCGAAGCTATTTCCTTTAGATTCTTCAATTGCATCTTTTTGTTTCTTGTTTTTATTTTCACTAGTTAGGCTTAATGGAAAACAACAAAAAAAATTAGAGATCTTTATGAACTTTATATTGAATTAGGACATGATGTGTTTGAAGAGAGAATTAAATAACCCATGGAACTTTGTTTGCAAAATAGTTGTAGCAATGTTATTAGCATGAACTCTTTGAACACTATTATTGCTAATGCTATGGAAGAATTTAAGCTTGGGGAAGCTGGTTGTGATATTTTCAGTCCCCCATGTTTCGAGGAGAAAATTTTCTTTGATGATACTTTGCCTCCCATTTATGATGATTATAATGATAGTGGTATTTTGGTGCCACCTACTATGGAGGATAAAGTTTATTATGATTATACCATGCCTGCAATTTATGATGATTACAATGATGGTTGTGATAGTTTTACTCCCACTATTACTAATAAAATTGATTATGCTTATGTGGGGAGTAATGATACTTTTATGCATGTGAATAAGAATGCTTTATGTGATAGTTATATTGTTGAGTTTGTTCATGATTCTATTGGAAATTATTATGAGAGAGGAAAATATCGTTGTAGAAATTTTCATGGTACTAAAACACCTCTCTACATGCTGAAAATTTTGAAGTTACTCATGTTTTATCTTCCTATGCTTGTCACTTTGTTCTTCATGAAATTATTTGTGTACAAGATTCCTATGCATAGGAAGCGGGTTAGGCTTAAATTTGTTTTGAATTTGCTTCTTGATGCTTCTTTTGCTTCAACTCTTATTTCTTGCGAGAGCATCATTAAAATTACTGAGTCCATCTTAATGGCTATAAAGAAAGCACTTCTTGGGAGATAACCCATGTTTTTTATTTTGCTACTGTTTTGTTGTGTCTTGGAAGTTGTTACTACTGTAGCAACCTCTCCTTATCTTTATTTTATTGCATTGGTGTGCCAAGTAAAGTCTTTGATAGAGAGTCGATACTAGATTTGGATTTCTGCGCAGAAACAGATTTTTAGCTGTCACGAATTTGAGTTGATCTCTCTGTAGGAGAGTCTAAAAAATCTGAAAAAATTCATGAGTAATCCTCAGATATGTACGCAACTTTCATTCAATTTGAGCATTTTCATCTGAGCAAGTTAAGTGCCTCGAAAAAATTCGTCTGTACGGACTGTTCTGTTTTGACAGATTCTGCCTTTTATTTCACATTGCCTCTTTTACTGCGTTTGAGTGGATTTCTTTGCGCCATTAAATTTCAGTAACCTTGGGTAATGTCCAGAAGTGTTGGGAATGATTGTGTCCTTGCTGAACATGTGAATTTTTGATTATGCACTAACCCTCTAATGAGATTGTTTTGAGTTTGGTGTGAAGGAAGTTTTCAAGGATCAAGAGAGGAGGATGATATAATATGATCAAGAAGAGTGAAAAGTCTAAGCTTGGGGCTGCCCCCGTGGTTCATCCCAGCATATTTCAAGAAGACTCAAGCATCTAAGCTTGGGGATGCCCAAGGCATCCTCTTCTTCATCAACAACTTATCAGGTCACCTCTAGTGAAACTATATTTTTATTCCGTCACATCTTATGTGCTTTACTTGGAGCGGCTGTGTGCTTTTATTTTTGTTTGTGTTTGAATAAATTCGGATCCAAGCAATCCATGTGTGGGAGAGAGACACGCTCCGCTTTTTCATACGAACACTTGTGTTCTTCGTTTTACTTTTAATGTTCATGGCAAAAGTTAAAAGCTGCTGCACTTCTTGCTATTTGGTTGGAAACAGAAAATGCTTCATGTGGTAATTGGTATATCGTCTTGAATAATTTGATACTTGGCAATTGTTTTGAGCTCTCAAATAGATCATGTTTAAGCTCTTGCATCACTTAGTTTAAACCTATTAGTGGAGAACTATCGAAGAGCTTGTTGAAATTTGGTTTGCATGATTGGTCTCTCTAAAGTCTAGATATTTTCTGGTAAAAGTGTTTGAACAACAAGGAAGACAGTGTAGAGTCTTATAATGCTTGCAATATGTTCTTATGTAAGTTTTGCTGTACCGGTTCATACTTGTGTTTGCTTCAAACAACCTTGCTAGCCAAAGCCTTGTACTGAGAGGGAATGCTTCTCGTGCATCCAAAACCTTGAGCCAAAACTTATGCCATTTGTGTCTACCATAACTACCTACTATGTGGTATTTTTCTGCCATTCCAAAGTAAATTGCTTGCGTGCTACCTTTAAAAATTTCATTCCTTGTCTTTGCAATATATAGCTCATGGGAAAGTAGCCTAAAAAACTATTGTGGTAATGAATATGTCGCTTATGTATCTTATTTCTTATAAGTTGCTTGTTGAGCGGTAACCATGTTTCTGGGACGCCATCAACCTCGTTACACCTTTGTTGAATATCATGTGAGTTGCTATGCATGTTCGTCTTGTCTGAAGTAAGGGTGATTTGTCATGATTAAATGGTTTGAGTATGCATATTGTTAGAGAAGAACATTGGGCCGCTAACCAAAGCCATGTATCATGGTGGAAGTTTCAGCTTGGACATTAATCCTCAAATCTCTTATGAGAATATTATCTATTGTTGAATGTTTTAAGCATTAAAGATGAGTCCATTATCTGTTTTCTATGTTGTCCCGGTATGGATGTCCTCAAGTTGAGATCTATCAAAATCGAGAAATCAAATGCGATTTATCTCCTTGGACCTTTGTACAGGTGACATAGAGGTACCCCTTTGTGACACTTGGTTGAAACATATGTAATGCAATGATAATCCATGGAAATCCGAGCTAATTAGGACAAGGTGCGAGCACTATTGGTATTCGATGCATGAGGCTTGCAACTTATAGGAGGTTTTATGCATAACACATATGAATTATTACTACCGTTGACAAAATTGTTTTCATGTTTTCAAAATAAAAAGCTCTAGTACATGAGTAATCCCTGCTTCCCTCTGGGAAGGGCCTTTCTTTTACTTTATGTTGAGTCAGTTTACCTACTTCTTTCTATCTTAGAAGCAAACACTTGTGTCAACTGTGTGCATTGATTTTTACATACTTGCTTATTTGCATTCATCATATTACTTTGTGTTGACAATTATCCATGAGATATACATGTTGAAAGTTGAAAGCAACTGCTGAAACTTAAATCTTCCTTTGTATTGCTTCAAAACCTTCTATTAAGAATCTATTGCTTTATGAGTTAACTCTTATGCAAGACTTATTGATGCTTGTCTTGAAATTAATATTCATGAAAAGTCTTTGCTATATGATTCAGTTGTTTAGTCATTATCTTTACCATTGCTTTGAATCACTTCATTCATCTCATATGCTTTACAATAGTATTGATCAAGATCATGTTAGTAGCATGTCACTTCAGAAATTATCCTTGTTATCGTTTACCTACTCGAGGGCGAGTAGGAACTAAGCTTGGGGATGCTTGATACGTCTCAAACGTATTTATAATTTCTTATGTTCCATGCTAGTTTTATGACAATACCTACATGTTTTATTCATACTTTATATCATTTTTACGCATTTTCCGTAACTAACCTATTAACAAGATGCCGAAGCGCCAGTTCCTGTTTTCTGCTGTTTTTGGTTTCAGAAATCCTACACATGAAATATTCTCGGAATTGGACGAAACAAAAGCCAAACCTTCTATTTTACCGAGACGGACCCAGAGAGCCAGAGAAGTACCGGAGGGGGGCCAAGGGGGCTCCACAGCACCAGGCGGCGCGGCCAAGAGGGGGGGCGCGCCCAGCTATGGGGTGGGCCCCTCGGGACCCCTCCGACACCGCCCTTTTGCTTATATAATCCTCCAGATGCGAAAACCCTAAAACACCCGACGATATTCCACGAAGAGTTCCGTAGCCGCCGCCATCACGAAGACAAGTTTCGGAGGACAGAAGTCTCTGTTCCGGCACGCCGCCGGGACGGGGAATTTCCCCCGGAGTCATCTCCATCGACACCACCGCCATCTCCATCGCCATCTTCATCGCCGTTGCTGTCTCCCATTATGAGGAGGGAGTAGTTCTCCCCCGAGGCTGAGGGCTCTACCGGTAGCTATGTGGTTCATCTCTCTCTCCCATGGTGTGATCTTTATGTGATCATGAGCTTTGTATCACTATTAATCTGTGTGCTACTCTAGTGATGTTATTAAGGTAGTCTATTCCTCCTCCATGATGTAAAGTTGACAGTGTGTGCATCATGTAGTACTTGGCGTAGGTTATGATTGTAATCTCTTGTAGATTATGAAATTAACTATTACTATGATAGTATTGATGTGATCTATTCCCCCTTTCATAGCTATTGGTGACAGTGTGTATGCTATGTTAGTACTCGGTCTAAATGGCAATGGTCTATTATGCACTCTAGAGGTCACTTTAATATGAACTCCGAAAGTTGTGGAGCTTGTTTACTCCAGCTTGAGGTGTGCTTTTATAGCCCTACACAATGAATGGTGTTTGTTATCCAACAAGAGAGTGTTTAAGAGTAGCATTTATTTATTCAGTTATGTGATCATTGTTGAGAGTGTCCACTAGTGAAAGTATGATCCCTAGGCCTTGTTTCTAACCATTGAAACACCGCTTCCAACAAGTTCTGTTACATTCGCTTGCTGCCATATTTATTTCAGATTACAGTTACTACTTACAATCGTCCATATTACTTGTATTTCACTATCTCTTCGCCGAACTAGTGCACCTATACATCTGACAAGTGTATTAGGTGTGTTGGGGACACAAGAGACTTGTTGTATCTTAATTGCAGGGTTGCTTGAGAGGGATATCTTTGACCTCTACCTCCCTGAGTTCGATAAACCTTGGGTGATTCACTTAAGGGAAACTTGCTGCTGTTCTACAAACCTCTGCTCTTGGAGGTCCAACACTGTCTACAGGAATAGAAGCGTGCGTAGACATCAAGGGCGTAGCTAGGGTTTGATAGAGGGGGCACATGGGGCGCCGTCCTGGGAGCCCCTTGGTGGTGCGGCTGGCTTTGATGTGTCTTGCCCCCTCCCCTCTCCTCCTCTATATATAGGTGGAAAACCTAGGGTTCCCCCAAAACCACTTTGATTCCAACTCCTAAACTTACCAAAATTGGAAACCTAGATGGAAAGGATTTCTCCCTTTCCTTCTTGTTTGGCCGGCCAACTAGGTGAACTCCACCATGGACTCCACCTTCCCACTTGGTGGGTTGGCTAGGGCTGGTGGAGTCCCTCCGCGACTCTACCTACCATAGTGATTTATTCCGGATGATTCTAGAATTTTCTACAACCTTCCATATGCACCAGACCATTCCCAAACTTGGAATGTGACTTCCTATATATGAATATTATGCTATGGACCATTTCGGAACTCCTCGTGATGTCCTGGATCCCATCCGATACTCCGAACAATATTTGAACTCCATTCCATATTCCATATCTACTTAAAACGACATCGAACCTTAAGTGTGTCACCCTACGGTTCGTGAACTATGCAGACATGATCGAGACTCTTCTCCGATAAATAAATAATAGCGGGACCTGGAGATCCATAATAGCTCCCACATATTCAATGATGACTTCATGATCGAAAGAACCATTTACATATGATACTGATTCCCTTTGTCTCGCAATATTTTACTTATCCGAAGTTTGATCGTTGGTATCTTTATACCTAGTTCAACCTCGTTACCGATAAGTGCTCTTTACTCGTATCGTGATATGACATCCCTTGTGAGCCAGTCACATGCTTGCAAGCTAATTGGATGACATTTCACCGAGAGGGCCCCAGAGTATATCTATCTGTCATATGTATGGACAAATCCCACTATTGATCCACGTGCTTCAACCTATACTCTCCGAACACTTAATGCCACCTTTATAACTACCCATTTACGAAGTAGTGTTTGATGTCATCAAAGCATCCATCCGGTGTAGGTGATTAACATGATCTCATGGTCGAAGGATTAGGTTACTATGTATCTTAAAGCTTGAAGCAAAACAAACTTAATGAGTTGATCATATGCTGCGCTTACTATGGGTGTATGTCCATCACATCATTCACCTAACGATATGATGTTGTTATTAATAACATCCAATGTTCATGATCAGGAAACCATGATCATCTATTAATCAACAAGCTAGTTTAACAATAGGCTTGCTAGGGACTCTTTTATGTTTACAAAACACACAAGTATTAATGTTTCCGGCTAATACAATTATAGCATGGGATGTAAACATTTATCATAAACACTAAGATATAACAATAAACACTTTTATTATTGCCTCTTGGGATATCTCCAACAGCTTGATGGCGCGGATGCATAGCCGGACCACCTTCAACTCACATCCGAGTTCTTTGAATACTAGTTCTCGGCTGAGATATCATCACTTCCAACCATGAGCATTAGGTTCGTGCAAGATACGGTGAAATCCCGCTTTGACTACACCGTCAAGTATGGGAAGGCATGGAAGGCCAATCAAGCTGCGCGAGAACAGCTAAGGACTAAGCGTCCTTGGCCCCTGGATATTTTCTATCATATTATTCCATTATGTGGAGCCCTTGGCATGGGCGCCACATAGTGAAGTGTGGCTACCATGGGAACGGTGCCACACAAACAGCCTCGCCAAAACGACTAAGGACTTGGCGACTTTGCTTACAGTATGTTTTGCTGTAAAATGTTCTATTGTGTGGCGCCCTTGGCATGGGTGCCACACAGTGAAGTGTGGCGCCCATGGGAGCGGCGCCACACAGTGACATGTGTTTAAAAATTATTAGATTGTCCTGGCATGGTTGGCAAGTGTGAAAGTGCATAGAGCCCCCATGTGTGGTTTTGGTAATTAATGACAATACCTATGGTATAATGGTTGCATTGATTTATATGTGTAGGAGTTGTCCATAGGCAATGCTTGTACGATTAGTTGGCGTCAAGGTTGCAATACGAAGAAATGCGGTGCAAGTCAAGATGAGTCAACTCGAAAAGCTCACATGCTTGAAGCTTGCGATTCATTTGTGCTCTTAGATATGTGAAGATGCGCCGAAGAAGAAGCTCTCCCATAGTGGATTATGGGGGAGCAATCCGCAAGACTTCATCAAGCAAGCACAATAAAGAAATGCATTCCATCTCGCGGCCAAGATCGTCATCATCGAGCTCAAGTGAAAAGCGCAAGGTTACGGTTTGCTCTTGATAGGTTTTCTTTCTTACCGGTCTCATGGTTTAGTTGGGAGACCGGTTTATAGGCTAAGTGTCGTACTATCAAGGGGGCTCTCGAGTAAGTAACTCGATCGTATCGTTCGGAGTGCGGTCAAACCTTTGCATCCTTGCATCATATCTCTTGGTTGTTATTTGAATCTTATCCATGTGGTGTATTAGAGATTGTGGTTACTTCCATGACAAGCTCTAGTTCGTCGAAAACGGATTTCGCATATATCATTTGTTGCATTTTCGTATTTGGAGTTTTTCTCGGTTCTCAGGGTTTTGAGGGTTGACCCTGAAAATTATAGAAAATCATCCTTGGCTAGTTTCCATATTTTGGATTTTGTCGACCTCTTTTGGGTTTTGAGGGATAGCACATGTCGACCTCTTTCCAACAAAATTGGTTTCGTCTCTTTTGGATTTTCAAATCTCAAGTTATTTGCATTTGAAGTTTAAGTTTAAAAAGAAAAAAGGGGGGAGAACATTTTTTTGGGCTGGTACTACCGCCCGTGCTACCGGGCAAGGTACCGCTCAGCTTATCTTGCTTCCAGTATACCTTTGAGTTTTTCCGATACCAAAACCGG
Source organism: Lolium rigidum (assembly GCF_022539505.1). Classification (NCBI taxonomy): domain Eukaryota; kingdom Viridiplantae; phylum Streptophyta; class Magnoliopsida; order Poales; family Poaceae; genus Lolium; species Lolium rigidum. The sequence continues at coordinate 206,344,386 of NC_061508.1, forward strand.
TACCAGGCCTGGAGGTACCGGCCGGACCTGGCCGGAGGTACCGGCCCTCCACCTGCCCGTGGCCTGCTGCAGCATGCGGCCCGCGCTGGGCCCCGCCACCAGGCCGCCCCGCACGCCATGCTGGCCCGCTCGCCCCGATTTCCTCGCCATGTGTCCCCACACGTCGCCTGCCGCTCGCTCGCCCGCGCGAGACGCTGTGCGCGTTGACCTCGCTCCCGCGCTCGATCGTCACGCGCTGCATCGCTGGGCCCCGCTCGCCCCTCGCTGGCCCCGCGCGCCCCTGATCCCCTTGCTCGATTCCTGCCTCTCACTTTGACTGGCCGCTGCGTGGATGGGCTTGGCGGTAGTACCGCTGCCCACTGGGCGGTACAACCGGCCTTAGCCGGATCTGTCTTGCCCCAGCGGGCAGAAAATATTGGGAGCCCTATTTAAGCTTTTCTCTCTCTAAAAAAGGCAGTTCTTCTTCCTCTCTCTCTCAAGCTTTCCTCTCCATGGTTTGACTCTTTGTGAGCTTGAGTTCTTACTCTCCATCCAATGATCCTTGCACCTATTTGAGAGAAATATCGAGGAGATCTAGATCCACACTTTGACCAAACCAAATCACCTCTTTGTGAGGGAATCTTTGGGATCTAGATGTTGGGGTATTTTGTGTTCCCCTTTTTAGTTCTTTCTCTCTTATTCCCCCAATAGCTTTAGTAGCTCTGTTGGAATTTGAGAGTGAGGGATTTGTTCATCTTTGTGGTGTTCTTGCCATTGCATTTGGTGCATTGGTTTGACTTCTCCGCGGTGATACGTGGAGGTGAAAGTTTGTGAGATATTCACGTCGGGAGCTTGTTCCCGGAGCTTGTTCCTCTTGGGTCTTTGGACCCTATACGGCTTAGTGGTCTTTGTGGTCTTTGGGGTGTTCTTGGGGACTCCAATTAAGTTGTGGAGATTCTTCAAGGGCAAGGCCTTTGTGGTGATTTATTGGGAGCCTCCAATTAAGTTGTGGAGATAGCCCCAAGCTTCGTGCGGGTTCGGTGACCACCCTAAGGTTCCATAGTGGATCGAGGACATCCCATTTGGTGGGAATTCTCGAGGAGAATACGGTGGCCCTCGTGCATTTGGAGTGACTTGTCCTCCACACCGCTCCAACGGAGAGTAGCACTCACAAGAGTGTGAACTTCGGGATACATCGTTGTCTCCGCGTCACTTTGGTTATTCCTACACCCGAGCTCTTTACTTATGCACTTTACTTTGTGATAGCCTTCGTGCTTGAAGTTATATATCTTGCTATCACATAGTTGCTTGAATTGCTTAGCATAAGTCGTTGGTGCAAATAGGTGAACCCTAGTTATATAGGTTTTGTGCTTGATAAATTAAACGCTAGTTTTATTCCGCATTTGTTAAGCCATATTCGTAAAAGTTTTAGACCGTCTATTCACCCCCCCTCTAGGCGGCATCCGTGTCCTTTCAAAGTGACAGATTCTATGCAACCAGTTTCTAACATACATCATACTAGCACTTTCCAACACATACTCATAGAACTAAGATAGATTCATACATTTAAGATAGAATTCAAACACTGGAAGAGCAAAGTCTAAATCCCGTGTTTGTGTGTTTG
>NC_061508.1:206346088-206363109 GCF_022539505.1 Lolium rigidum
ACCATGGTGAAGAAAGACCACCGCCTAGACGCAATGACCGTAATGAGGAAGAAATCTTTGGGAAGCTAAAATTCACCATGCCCAAGTTCCAAGGAGAGGAAGACCCCGATGCATACTTGTCTTGGGTCCTCAAGGTTGAAAAGATATTCCGCATCCACAACTTCTCCGAAGCAAAGAAAGTTGCCATGGCATCTCTTGAGTTTGAGGGATATGCAAATGTTTGGTGGGAAGAAGTGAACAAGAAGCGTGACAAGGAAGACTTAGAGCCCATTGACACATGGGAAGAGATGCAAGAAGTCATGCACAAACGCTTTGTGCCCACCCATCACAAGCGTGATCTCTTCAACAAGCTTACTCAACTTAAGCAAAGCTTCAAGTCCGTAGAGGAGTACTACAAGGAGATGCACATGACCATGATGAGTGCCAATGTGGATGAGCGAGAAGAGCAAACTATGGCAAGGTTCTTGAATGGATTGAACATTCCCGTCAAGAGGATAGTGGAGTTCTTGCCTTACACCAACATGGTTGAGTTGCTTCATCAAGCTACAAGAGCCGAGCGCCAAGTGCGAGAAGACTTAGCAAGTGCCAAGACAAAGTCCTTCTTCGCCGCAAGAAATGCAACAAACACCTCCTCAAGCATCAAAAATACAAATGCTTTTGCCTCCAAGGATCCTCCCAAGCAAACGAAGAGTGCCTTCAAGACAACAAGCTTCAAGCCGGAGCAATCAACTATGTCCTCCAAAGCTTCCACGGGATCTAGTAACATCACTTGCTTCAAGTGTGGTGCTCAAGGACATAAATCCTTTGAATGCAAGAGCACAAGAGTTATGATAACCCGAGATGATGGAGATGTGGAGTACTTGAGTGAAGGTGAATATGAAGCCTTGGTACAAGCCGCAACCACTCTTGAAGATGATGACTTAGAAGACCAAGAGCAAGTCCATCACTTGTGGTGACCAAAGTGTTGACAACCCATGCACTACCCAATGAAGATCAAAGGTGCAACATCTTCCAAACAAGAGCCGGAATCAATGGCAAGTCAATAAAGGTTATCATCGACGGAGGGAGTTGCCACAATCTTGCAAGCACCGAACTATGCTCCAAGCTCAACCTCACACTCCGGAAACACCCCCACCCTTACCATGTGCAATGGCTAAGTGACAATGGAAACGTCAAGATACAACACACCGTCTCCGTATCCTTCAAGATTGGTGCCTATGAAGATACCGTTGATTGTGATGTAGTGCCCATGACGGTGTGCCACATGCTACTTGGTCGCCCTTGGCAATATGACAAAAGAGCAAGCCATGATGGCTACACAAATGCCTATAGCTTCAAGGTTGGCGACAAGATATTCATCCTTCGCCCAATGACTCCTAGCCAAGTAATTGCGGACAATGCAAAGGCTCTAGTGAGGGCTAAGGAAGCTACAATCACTAGTGAGATGAGTGGTGAGAGAGTGACCCACCAAAAATAAAGTGAGCGCCACAAGCCATATATGAGTGAGATGGAGAGTGTCCTCATAGCTACAAAGAGTGAGATGAGAGAAGTGCACCACAACCCATCCACCAAATTGCACTATGTGCTCATTTGCAAGGGGCCATCCTCGGAGACTAACGACTTAACAACACTTCCTTCGTCTTTGTTGTCTCTTTTGAAGGAGTTCCAAGATGTCTTCCCCGACGAGCTTCCTCATGGACTCCCACCGCTTAGAGGGATTGAGCACCGCATCGAACTCATACCCGGCGCTCCTCTACCAAACCGCGCCGCCTACCGCACCAACCCCGAAGACACAAAGGAGATTCAACGCCAAATACAAGACCTCCTCGAAAAGGGTATGTTCGTGAAAGCTTAAGCCCTTGTGCGGTTCCCGTGATTCTTGTGCCTAAACCGGATGAGTCGCAACGAATGTGTATGGATTGTCGCCCCATCAATGCCATTACCGTTCTCTACCGCCATCCCATTCCGCATTTAGATGACATGCTTGATGAATTGAGTGGTGCCACAATTTTCTCTAAGATAGATTTGCGTAGTGGCTACCACCAAATCCGCATGGCAATTGGTGATGAATGGAAGACGGCATTCAAGACCAAACTTGGTCTCTATGAATGGCTTGTCATGCCATTTGGCCTTTCAAATGCTCCATCTACTTTCATGGGCCTCATGAATCACATATTGCGACCTCTCATTGGCAAGAGTGTGGTTGTCTATTTCGATGATATTCTCATTTATAGCAAAAATCTCGAGGACCATGTACAACATGTGAGAGAAGTCTTATGCATCTTGCGTCATGAGAAGCTTTATGCAAACCTCCCCAAGTGTACCTTTGCTCAAAACAAGTTGGTTTTTCTTGGATTTGTGGTTTCCGCCAATGGCATTGAAGTTGATTCTTCCAAGGTTGAGGCCATCCACAATTGGCCTACTCCTACAAATGTTGGTCAAGTCCGAAGTTTCCATGGACCTGCCGGTTTCTACCGCCGCTTTGTGAAAGATTTTAGCACCATTGCTTGCCCTTTGAATGAGCTTACGAAAAAGAATGTTCCATTTGTGTGGGGCAAGGCCCAACAAAAAGCTTTTGATGAGTTGAAAAAGAGACTTACCGAGGCTCCTCTAATTGTTCTTCCGAACTTTTCCAAAACTTTTGAGATTGAATGTTATGCGAGTGGACTCGGTATTGGTGGAGTTCTTATGCAAGATGGAAAACCCGTGGCATACTATAGCGAGAAGTTGGATGGCGCACGCCTCAACCATCCTATATATGACAAGGAACTTTATGCTTTGGTTCATGTTCTTGAAGTTTGGCAACACTATCTTTGGCCAAAAGAGTTTGTTATCCACTCCGACCATGAGTCTTTGAAATATTTGAAAAGTCAACACAATTTGAACAAACGTCATGCAAAATGGGTTGAGTTCATTGAGTCCTTTCCATATGTAATCAAATACAAGAAGGGCAAGGACAATGTTGTTGCGGATGCTCTTTCCCGCAAGCTCACCCTTTTACTCACTCGTTTGGATGTCCATGTTTTGGGTCTTGATGAAATCAAAGACTTATATGCTTCCGATACTTTCTTTGGCCCAATCTTTGCAAAGTGTTCTAGTGATAAGGGCATCGATGATTTCTATTTGCACCAAGGATTCTTGTTCAAGGGCAACAAACTTTGCATTCCCATGTCTTCGCTTCGCCTTTTGCTCTTACAAGAATCGCATGGTGGTGGTCTTATGGGACACTTCGGAAGAGAGAAGACATATGCCATGCTCTCAACTCACTACTATTGGCCAAGAATGTACCGCGACGTGGAACGCCTTTGCCGCCGGTGTACAACATGTTTACAAGCTAAGTCCACTTCCAACCCCTATGGCCTTTATACACCGTTGCCTACTCCTTATGCTCCTTGGTCCGACATAAGTATGGATTTTGTACTAGGATTGCCTAAAACCAAATATGGTCATGATTCAATTTTTGTAGTGGTTGATCGATTCTCTAAAATGGCTCATTTTATACCATGCTCTCGAACGGATGATGCTTCACATATTGCCTCCTTGTTTTTTAGGGAAATTGTGAGACTCCACGGTGTACCAAGAAGCATTGTGTCGGATCGAGATGTCAAATTCATGAGTTACCTTTGGAAGACACTAATGGCCAAGTTCAACGTCAAGCTTTTGTTCTCGTCATCCTCGCACCCACAAACCGATGTGCAAACCGAAGTGGTGAACCGAAGCCTATCCACACTACTACGAGTGCTTGTCAAGAGGAATTTGAAGTCATGGGAAGATTGCATCCCGCATGCGGAGTTTGCCTACAACCGGTCCAAGCATTCTACAACAATGAGAAGTCCATTCATGGTCGTCTACGGGTTTGAACCACCTATGGCGATTGACCTCCTTCCTCTCCCGCTACATGAGCAAGTAAACATGAACATCGACAAGCGAGCACAATACATGAAGAAGCTACATGAAGATACAAGGGCAACAATCGAGCAACAAGTTCTTTGTCAAGCCACTAGACTCAACATGAAGAAAAAGGCACGGATCTTCAATGAAGGAGACCTAGTATGGATACACCTCCGCAAGGACCGCTTCCCTCAAGAAAGAAACTCCAAGCTCAAGCCCCGAGGCGATGGTCCTTTCAAGGTCCTCAAGCGCATCAACGACAACGCCTACGTCATCGACATACCAACATCCAAGTACTTGGTGAGCAACACATTCAATGTGTCCGACCTCTCACCCTATCATGGCGATGAGGAGATCATAGAGTCGAGGACGACTCTTTCCCAAGGGGGGGGGGAGATGATACGGGGTGGCCTTTGGACACCGCCTCCTCAAGACCAACAAGCCCTCCTTGTGGCCCAATGACACGAGCTCGAGCCAAAGCCCTACACCAAGAGGTGAATTCGCTCCTCTCCACGTATGCATTTGATACCCACTTGGATGGCATGCTACTTCATGCAAGTACCCTATGCTCAATCAGGTACATCGACCAAGACGCAAGCCATGGAGACCAAGCCATTGGAGAGAGAGCTGGAAATGATGAAGATGGAGCTCCAGCGCCCAGGCCGGAACTTCCGCCCCCAGGACCGGAACTTCCGGCCAGATTCCTCCAAGATGCCCCCAAGATGCCCTCCAGCGCCCAGGAAAAAGCATCAGGCCGGAACTTCCGCCCCGAGGGACCGGAACTTCCGCCCACCGGAACTTCCGCCCAAGTTCCGCCCAAGTTCCGAAAGTCGGCGAAAACCATACTGGATGTTACTGCGGGACAATGACGCATTTCCGGAACAAGGCCGGAACTTGACCGGAACTTCCGGCCCGGCCGGAACTTCCGGCCCAGAAGACCGGAACTTCCGCCCATGACCGGAACTTCCGCCCAGGATGACCGGAACTTCCGCCCCATCGAACTTCAGCAAAACAGAACTTTTCAGCGTGTAACTTATCCCTTCGCCCCCACCTATAAATAGCCTTGTTGGCTCAGATCTGAGATTAGACTTTATGTGAAATTAAACCTGAGCTTAGCTCACCCTTGTGGGAACCCTACCTAGATCTTTGATCTTGTACCCACCCGGGCTCCTTGTCGACTCGTGAAGATATCTTTGGCGACTTCTACCGATTTGTTGGTCTTTTGCTTGCACTTCTACCTATTTTGTCTTTTGCTTGCACTTCTATCAACCTTCCGGTCTTTTCGCCCTTCTAGATCTCTCGGGATTCGACTTGTCGATCTCTTTGCGGGACTTCTACCGGAAGGTCTTTTCTCGCAACCTCTATCGAGTTGGTGTATCGGGCCAACGAGGAAAACCGGTTTGTGTGCGTGTGTGTGTTGTATCCCCACGATTCCCCCTCGCGTTCCTCGTGTTCATCGCGTTCATCCCCCTACCCCCACGAGTTCCACCCAAATCCGTGAAGATCGGGCACATCCTTTGGCTTAGCCCTTATCACTACCCATGTGGCCTCTGTATGCAGCTCTTTGATAAAACCAGCTTCTCTCAGTCGATCTATTTCTGCTAGCATAGCTTTGCGGTTTGGTTCCGAAAAACGTCGCAAAGGTTGTTTGATTGGTCTCGCTAGTGGATCCAAATTTAGGTGGTGCTCGGCAAGTTCCCTGGGTACTCCTGGCATGTCAGCTGGACACCATGCGAAGATTTTCCAGTTCTCACGGAGGAACTCGACGAGCGCGCTTTCCTATGCGAGGTCCATGTCATTTGCGATGGATGTCGTCTTTTTTGGATCCGTCGGGTGAATCTGTGATGTCTACGGGTGCTTCTATTCTTGTAGACATTGTTGGGCCTCCAAGAGCAGAGGTTTGTAGAACAGCAGCAAGTTTCCCTTAAGTGGATCACCCAAGGTTTATCGAACTCAGGGAGGAAGAGGTCAAAGATATCCCTCTCATGCAACCACTGCAACCACAAAGCAAGAAGTCTCTTGTGTCCCCAACACACCTAATAGGTGCACTAGTTCGGCGAAGAGATAGTGAAATACAGGTGGTATAAATAAGTATGAGCAGTGGCAACGGCACCAGAAAAGTGCTTTGCGCAGGATAGTAAACAAGCAGCAGTAACGCAGCAGTAGTAACGCAGTAAAACAATAAACAAGCAGCGATAGCAGTATTTAGGAACAAGGCCTAGGGATTAGACTTTCACTAGTGGACACTCTCAACTTTGATCACATAACAGAATAGCTAGATGCATACTCTACACTCTCTTGTTGGATGATGAACACCACTAACTGTGTAGGATTACACGAACCCTCAATGCCGGAGTTAACAAGCTCCACAATATTCAATGTTCATATTTAAATAACCTTAGAGTGCATGACAGATCAACACAACTAAACCAAGTACTAACATAGCATGCACACTTGTCACCTTCACACTATGTAGGAGGAATAGATCACATCAATACCATCATAGCAATAGTTAACTTCATAATCTACAAGAGATCACAATCATAGCCTACGCCAAGTACTAACACGGATGCACACACTCGTCACCATTACACCGTGTAGGAGGAATAAAACTACTTTAATAACTTCACTAGAGTAGCACATAGATAAATTGTGATACAAAACACATTGCAATCATAAAGAGATATAAATAAGCACTTCACTACGCCATTCATAACGGTGAATAAGTACTGCGTGAAATATAGCCTAAGAGACCCACACGGTGCACACACTTGTCACCTTTACACACGTGGGACAAGGAGTCTCCGGAGATCACATAAGTAAAACCCATTTGACTAGCATAATGACATCTAGATTACAAGCATCATCATATGAATCTCAATCATGTAAGGCAGCTCATGAGATTATTGTATTGAGGTACATAGGAGAGAGATGAACCACATAGCTACCGGTACAGCCCCGAGCCTCGATGGAGAACTACTCCCTCCTCATGGGAGACAGCAGCGTTGATGGAGATGGCGGTGGTGTTGATGGAGAAGCCTTCCGGGGGCACTTCCCCGTCCCGGCGGCGTGCCGGAACAGAGACTCCTGTCCCCCAGATCTTGGCTTCGCGATGGCGGCGGCTCTGGAAGGTTTCTCGTACCGTGGCTTTTTCGTATCGAGGTTTTAGGTCGAGGGGCTTTATATAGGCGAAGAGGCGGCGTCAGGAGGTCGAAGGGGCGCCGACACTATAGGGGGGCGCGGGCCCCCCCTTGGCCGCGCCGGCCTAGGGTTTGGTGGGCCTGTGCCCCCTCTGGCGGTTCTCGGGTGTTCTGGATGCTTCCGGGGAAAATAGGGACCTGGGCGTTGATTTCTTCCAATTCCGAGAATATTTCGTTACTAGGATTTCTGAAACCAAAAACAGCAGAAAACAGGAACTGGCACTTCGGCATCTTGTTAATAGGTTAGTTCCGGAAAATGCACGAATATGACATAAAGTGTGCATAAAACATGTAGATATCATCAATAATGTGGCATGGAACATAAGAAATTATCGATACGTCGGAGACGTATCAGCATCCCCAAGCTTAGTTTCTCGCTCGTCCCGAGCGGGTAAACGATAAACAAAGATAATTTCTGGAGTGACATGCCATCATAAACTTGATCATATTGTAAACGTATGTAATGAATGCAGCGATCAAAACAATGGTAATGACATGAGTAAACAAGCTGAATCATAAAGCAATGACTTTTCATGAATAGCACTTTCAAGACGAGGCATCAATAAGTCTTGCACAAGAGTTAACTCATAAAGCAATAATTTAAAGTAAAGACATTGAAGCAACACAATGGAAGATTAAGTTTCAGCGGTTGCTTTCAACTTGTAACATGTATATCTCATGGATAATTGTCAATGCAAAGCAATATAACAAGTGCAATAAGCAAGTATGTAAGAATCAATGCACAGTTCACACAAGTGTTTGCTTCTTGAGGTGGAGAGAGATAGGCGAACTGACTCAACATAAAAGGTAAAAGAATGGTCCTTCGCAGAGGAAAGCATTGATTGCTATATTTGTGCTAGATCTTTGGTTTTGAAAACATAAAGAGAGCATAAAAGTAAAATTTTGAGAGGTGTTTGTTGTTGTCAACGAATGGTAGTGGGCACTCTAACTACCTCATCAACCAGACTTTCAACAGCGGCTCCCATGAAGGACGTTATCTCTACCGACAAGGTAGATCATCCCTCTTCTCTTTTGTTTACACATGTACTTTAGTTTAGTTTTTCTTTATTTATGGATGACACTCCTCCCAACCTTTTGCTTACACAAGCCATGGCTAACCGAATCCTCGGGTGCCTTCCAACAATCACATACCATGAAGGAGTGTCTATTTGCAAAATTAAGTTGCTTACCGATGAATCGGAGCAAAACATGTGAAGAGAATTATTAATGCAAGTTAATTAATCGAGGCTGGGAACCCCATTGCCGGCTCTTTTTGCAAAATTATTGGATAAGTGGATGAAGCCACTAGTCCATTGTGAAAGTCTGTCGAAGTAAATGACAAGATCGAAAGATAAAACACCACATACTTCCTCATGAGCTATAAAACATTGACACAAATAAGAGGTGATAAATTTTGAATTATTTAAAGGTAGCACTCAAGCAATTTACTTTGGAATGGCGGAGAAATACCATGTAATAGGTAGGTATGGTGGACACAAATGGCATAGTGGTTGGCTCAAGGATTTTGGATGCATGAGAAGTATTCCCTCTCGATACAAGGCTTAGGCTAGCACGGTTGTTTGAAACAAACACAAGGATGAACCGGTGCAGCAAAACTCACATAAAAGACATATTGTAAACATTATAAGACTCTACACCGTCTTCCTTGTTGTTCAAACTCAATACTAGAAATTATCTAGACTTTAGAGAGACCAATTATGCAAACCAAATTTTAGCAAGTTCTATGTATTCTTCACTAATAGGTGCAAAGTATATGATGCAAGAGCTTAAACATGAGCACAACAATTGCCAAGTATCACATTATTTAAGACATCATACCAATTACTACATGTAGCATTTCCCGTTTCCAACCATATAACAATTAACGAAGCAGTTTCAACCTTCGCCATGAACATTAGAAGCTAAGAACACATGTGTTCATATGAACCAGCTGAGCGTGTCTCTCTCCCACACAAGCATTTATTCAAACAAAAGCAAAAACAAAAACAAACCGACGCTCCAAGCAAAGTACATAAGATGTGACCGAATAAAAATATAGTTTCAAGAGAAGGAACCTGATAATTTGTCGATGAAGAAGGGGATGCCTTGGGCATCCCCAAGCTTAGACGCTTGAGTCTTCTTGAAATATGCAGGGGTGAACCACCGGGGCATCCCCAAGCTTAGAGCTTTCACTCTTCTTGATCATAGTATATCATCCTCCTCTCTTGACCCTTGAAAACTTCCTCCACACCAAACTCAAAACAAACTCATTAGAGGGTTAGTGCATGATCAAAAACTCACATGTTCAGAGGTGACACAATCATTCTTAACACTTCTGGACATTGCACAAAGCTACTGGACATTAATGAAACAAAGAAATCCATCCAACATAGCAAAAGAGGCAATGCGAAATAAAAGGCAGAATCTGTCAAAACGAACAGATCCGTAAAGACGAATTTTATTGAGGCACCAGACTTGCTCAGATGAAAATGCTCAAATTGAATGAAAGTTGCGTACATATCTGAGGATCACTGACGTAAATTGGCATAATTGTATGAGTTACCTACAGAGAATTAGGCCCAGATTCATGACAGCAAAGAAATCTGTTTCTGCGCAGTAATCCAAATCTAGTATGAACCTTACCATCAAAGACTTTACTTGGCACAACAATGCAATAAAATAAGATAAGGAGAGGTTGCTACAGTAGTAACAACTTCCAAGACACAAATATAAAATAGAGGTACTGTAGCAAAATAAACACATGGGTTATCTCCCAAGAAGTTCTTTCTTTATAGCCATTAAGATGGGCTCGGCAGTTTTTATGATGTACTCGCAAGAAATAGTAGTTGAAGCAAAAGAGAGCATCAAGAAGCAAATTCAAAACACATTTAAGTCTAACATGCTTCCTATGCATAGGAACCTTGTAAATAAACAAGTTCATGAAGAGCAAAGTGATAAGCATAGGAAGATAAAACAAGTGTAGCTTCAAAAATTTCAGCACATAGAGAGGCATTTTAGTAACATGAAAATTTCTACAACCATATTTTCCTCTTTCATAATAACTTTCAGTAGCATCATGAGCAAAATCAACAATATAACTATCACATAAAGCATTCTTATCATGAGTCTCATGCATAAAATTATTATTACTCCCAACATAAGCATAATCAATTTTATTAGTTGTAGTGGGAGCAAATTCAACAAAGTAGCTATCATTATTATTCTCATCATCAAATATAGGAGGCAAAGTATCATCAAAGTAAATTTTCTCCTCAATGCTTGGGGGACTAAAAAGATCTTGAAAACCAGCTTCCCCAAGCTTAGAACTTTCTATATCATTAGCAACAATGGTGTTCAAAGCGTTCATACTAATATTACTACCAGCATGCAAATAAGATTCCATAGGTTTTTTAATTTTCGCATCAAACAATCCATGTTTTAAATCAGGAAATAGAATAAGAAGCTCATTGGTGTCCATTATGCCTAACTAGTGTAAACAAGAAACAAAAAGATGCAATTGCAGGATCTAAAGGAAATAGCTTCGAGTACTTACAACGGCGAAAATAGCTTAGTAGCCGAGATCCGGAGTGTGAGTACCTTTTACCTTTCCTCCCCGACAACGGCGCCGAGAAAATAGCTTGATGTCTACGGGTGCTTCTATTCTTGTAGACAGTGTTGGGCCTCCAAGAGCGAGAGGTTTGTAGAACAGAAACAAGTTTCCCTTAAGTGGATCACCCAAGGTTTATCGAACTCGGGGAGGAAGAGGTCAAAGATATCCCTCTCATGCAACCACCGCAACCACAAAGCAAGAAGTCTCTTGTGTCCCCAACACACCTAATAGGTGCACTAGTTCGGCGAAGAGATAGTGAAATACAGGTGGTATAAATAAGTATGAGCAGTGGCAACGGCACCCGGAAAAGTGCTTTGCCCGGGATAGTAAACAAGCGTAGTAACGCTGAGCGGTAGTAACGCGATAGAAACGATAAACAAGCGGCGATAGCGATATTTAGGAACAAGGCCTAGGGATTAGACTTTCACTAGTGGACACTCTCAACTTTGATCACATAACAGAATAGCTAGATGCATACTCTACACTCTCTTGTTGGATGATGAACACCACTAACTGTGTAGGATTACACGAACCCTCAATGCCGGAGTTAACAAGCTCCACAATATTCAATGTTCATATTTAAATAACCTTAGAGTGCATGACAGATCAACACAACTAAACCAAGTACTAACATAGCATGCACACTCTGTCACCTTCACACTATGTAGGAGGAATAGATCACATCAATACCATCATAGCAATAGTTAACTTCATAATCTACAAGAGATCACAATCATAGCCTACGCCAAGTACTAACACGGATGCACACACTTGTCACCATTACACCGTGCGGGAGGAATAAAACTACTTTAATAACTTCACTAGAGTAGCACATAGATAAATTGTGATACAAAACACATTGCAATCATAAAGAGATATAAATAAGCACTTCACTACGCCATTCATAACGGTGAATAAGTACTCGTGAAATATAGCCTAAGAGACCCACACGGTGCACACACTCGTCACCTTTACACACGTGGGACAAGGAGTCTCCCGGAGATCACATAAGTAAAACCCACTTGACTAGCATAATGACATCTAGATTACAAGCATCATCATATGAATCTCAATCATGTAAGGCAGCTCATGAGATTATTGTATTGAGGTACATAGGAGAGAGATGAACCACATAGCTACCGGTACAGCCCCGAGCCTCGATGGAGAACTACTCCCTCCTCATGGGAGACAGCAACGTTGATGAAGATGGCGGTGGTGTTGATGGAGAAGCCTTCCGGGGGCACTTCCCCGTCCCGGCGGCGTGCCGGAACAGAGACTCCTGCCCCCCAGATCTTGGCTTCGCGATGGCGGCGGCTCTGGAAGGTTTCTCGTACCGTGGCTTTTTCGTATCGAGGTTTTAGGTCGAGGGGCTTTATATAGGCGAAGAGGCGGCGTCAGGAGGTCGAAGGGGCGCCGACACTATAGGGGGGCGCGGGCCCCCCTTGGCCGCGCCGGCCTAGGGTTTGGTGGGCCTGTGCCCCCTCTCTGGCGGTTCTCGTGTGTTCTGGATGCTTCCGGGCAAAATAGGAACCTGGGCGTTGATTTCGTCCAATTCCGAGAATATTTCGTTACTAGGATTTACGAAACCAAAAACAGCGAGAAAACGAGAACCGGCACTTCGGCATCTTGTTAATAGGTTAGTTCCAGAAAATGCACGAATATGACATAAAGTGTGCATAAAACATGTAGATATCATCAATAATGTGGCATGGAACATAAGAAATTATCGATACGTCGGAGACGTATCAATCTGCACCTCCTTAGAATTTTTCTCAGTGTTGAAAGTTGATTCTTTATTTGGCCTTCCAACGTCTGGCAGCACGTCGTAGTCAGTCATGAGCCTTGATGCCAAATACTCAGCTTGCATCCCGAAAGTTTCTGACAGTCGATGAAAATCCTTGTCACATTTATCGGCTAGGGCGAAGCTTCCTTTGATTGTGATTGGTCCCTTAGGTCCGGGCATCCTCCACAATAGGTACGTATAATGTGGTACCGCCATAAATCTAGCATATGCCGGTCGTCCCAACAGAGCGTGGTATTGTGACGGGAAATCTACGACTTCAAACTCCAATTTCTCGATTCTGTAATTTTCTCGGGTCCCAAACTGAATGTCGAGATTAATCTTCCCCAGCGGATAGCTTGGCTTCTCTGGTGTGATGCCGTAGAATCTCGTGTCTGTTGGCTTCAAGTTTGCTAGGGATATGTTCATCTTCCTTAATGTATCTGCGTACATAAGGTTTAAGTTGCTGCCACCATCTATAAACACGCGAGATACGTCAAATCCTGCGATGACCGCTGGTAGTATGAGTGCTGACTGCCCTGGTCGAGGAACTTGCTGTGGATGATGCTGCTATTGTGAAGCCAATGTCTTGCCCTGACCAATTAAGGTACTCAACTGTTGGTGGAGGCATTTTCTCTGCCATGAACACCTGTCGCGAGATTACTTTCTGAGTTCTATTGGATGGCCTTCCCTTCTGTATCATCGAGACCGCTCCGTTAGAGTTGGGATCAACGTAAGGTGGTGGTGCAGGCGCCGCCGCTATTCTTAGCTGATGTCGATTGTCATCTGTTATCACGGGAGGAGGTGGTAAGTGAACCTCACTTCTGGGTTCTCGAGGATTTCTTTGTGCTGCCTGAGCATTAGCATGCCCTGCATATCTCAGCATTGCCTGGAAATTTCGACAGTCTTTCTGCAGATGTCCCGACTGTCTTTTTCCGTTCTTTGTCGAGGAAAAAGTGCATCTGACACGGCCCGTTCATCATTTCTTCGGGAGACACAAAAGGCCTCTCGAACCTTGGCCAGCTATTTTGCCTATTGTGTCGAGACTCATCTCTATTGTCGCTTCGTTGCTCATTACTTCTCTGGTAATCATCTCTGTTGTTTCCTCCTGCACTTGCTCGGAAACCAGCCGAGATTTGTCCTGGAGCATCATAACTCGAGTACTGCCGAGGAAATCGTCGCCTTGGTTGATAATTTCGACCGCGATCCTCCTCTGGTGACCTATGCCGTTTGTTGTGGACATCATCTTCTCCATCTGCCCATCTGTTTGCTATTTCCATTACTGCAGATACTGTCTTTGGATTGGTCCTTCCCAAATCTTCGACAAAATCTCCACGCCTGATCCCTGTGACGAATGCATCTATTGCCCTCTCGTCAGATATATTTTCTGCCGAGTTTTTGATGATGTTCCACCTTTGGATATATTTTCTCATTGGCTCATCTGGCTTCTGTCGACACGCCCGTAACTCCTCTAGAGATGCGGGTTTCTTGCAGGTGGACCGGAAATTCTTGACGAATATGTCCTCGAAGCTATCCCAGCTGTCGATAGATCCTGGAGGAAGCTTTTTGATCCAAGATCGTGCAGCTCCACTTAAATGCACTTGGATGCTTTGCATGGCTGTTGCCCTGGTCCCTCCAGTTAACTTCACCGTCTCGAGGTAATCAACTAGCCAATCCTCTGGATCTTGCAAGCCGTCGAATTTCTTGAAGTTATCAGGCAACTTAAATCCCGAAGGGACTCGAGTTTTTCGTACTCTCCTTGTGAAGCATGGCAAACCGCACATATCCTCATCGTTTAATTCTGGGGAATACCGATGTTCCCTTCTGCTTTGCCGTGCTCTGTCTACCCTTGCTTGTGCTGTCGTGTCTCTTGCTCCACTTGTTCCTTCGACATTTGCTGCTGCTGCTGCCGCGGGTCGTGGACTATTTTGCCTTGCTGCTCCTTCTGGCGGTGTTGATGCAAACGCCGTTCCCATTGCTTCAGCTCCTGCCACTGCCATGTTGTACAGTGCTTCCCGTGGATCTCCTGGAGGTGGCCTAGATGCAAGGATAAAGGCTTGTGTCGCCATATACCCAGCTTCTGGTGTCTTGGGAATAATATTCCCTCTTGTGTCTATCGACATAAAAGACATGTCGAGGTTTTGAACCAGGTGCTCTCTTTCTCCTTCAGGTATATGTTGCAATCTTGACCTTGCTCTGTTCCGAGCTTCTCTGTGACTATCTCCCGAGGTGCCAGATTGTCGACTTAACTCCGCCCTTCGCCTGCTTGACGCGGAGGCTGCCTCCTTTCTTCTATTTAAAGCTTCTGTCTGTTTTTGTAATTCTCTTGCAGCTCGTGCGAGCCTATATTGATATGATTGCAACTCTACTGGCGTGGCTGTTGTAGCCATTGGTTCTGAGCCATCCATAGCTCTTGCGGCTCTATCCCATGCTGCCTGCGGAAGCTGAACTCTATCACGAGGCTCAGGGCCGACGTATTTACTGCCTAGACCTTGTCGCAGATTAGAGGGATTGACGTATGGATTTCCCAAATCGTCGAAAGCCTCGGATGTTTCCTCCTGGTCACGGCTTGGCTCTCCGATAACATAAATCTGATGATGCTTTGTATTCAGATCTATGTTGGGTTTGGTGACACCATCATTTAGATTGGTGAGGACCTTGCCCATTGTAGTAGATTTGTCGATGAAGCTGTAGTTGTCGACTCTGCTTGAGCCATCGCTTATATAGGAGTCCGCAGATGACTCAAACGACATGTCGCTGAAGATCTTGGCGAGTTTTTCTCTTGCCCTAGTGCTGATGAAGCGTGACGACGAAGTTTCTTCCTTTCCTGATTCGGTTGACGATGTATAACTTGAAAAATCGGAATCGACCGCCGACGATCCCGATGAAATCGGAATTTCGACACGATACGATCCTTCTTTCTCGACGCGAAAGTGAAACCTTCCGAACGTCACCTCCATAGGCTCCTCCAGATATGCATATGCATCCAAACGGGAGGGTGGGTGAGGAACAAAATCGACAAGACCAGTTGCGATCTGTTTACCTCGATCCATTGCGTTATTTGCGGTTGATGAAGTCGACGATCTTGAACGTGCCATCGAGATCGGATCCTTGACGCCTCTAATTCCCACAGATGGCGCCAATTGACAAGGTATTAACTTATCAATGCCTACGAGTTGTAGACTAGGGTTTAGTTGGAAGTAGAGGGCAAGTAGATCTCGAAGGTTTCAGCCGAAAAGTACTCGACGATTATGAAACTAGGGTTTGAGAAACAATGATTCGATGATTTCTTCGTCCCTCGACTCCCCCTTATATTGGAGGTGGAGCCGAGGGATTCATATTGTACAAATTATAGAGTCCGGGAAGGTTTCTAACTCCTCCCGTAAGATTACAAATAATGCTTCCTATTACAACTCTAGCTTTCCTTAATAATATCTTGGGCTTCCGAGTCTTCTTATTCTTCGGGTAGTGGGCCTTTAGTAAACCCCGGGTACTATCTTCGGCAGGCCTATTGGGGATGCCTATGTCAGTAGGCTTGGGTAGTTAATATAACACTAGATTTAGATGTGCGCCTTGGCGCACGGTCCCGTGAAGCTCGTGCCGATGTAAATTTCGTATAACAGCGAATTAAAATTTGCTACCAATATGATAACACATTTCCCATATTTCACAAAGCAAATAGAGCAACAACAACAAATCAAGTGTACCAAAATAGATGAGAAATCCCATTGATAGATACATGGGAAAAAACTACTTGTGTAATTCACGAGTTGTAGAGAAAAACAAACATATAAATATATAAATAGATGCAAAAGGCCGAGGAATTTAGTGACAGTGTGCAATCACAGTAAATAAGAAAGCATAAGATCTAGCTTTCTGTGCATCTTCACAAACAGATATACTGCTCATAGTTCGCAGACGAAGGGAGAAAGAAAATGGATTTACCTTACACGTGCATGAATATGGAGACCCCGATAAAAATATGTATGCTTAAGAAATAAACTGGAAACTATATGGAGGCCCTGGCAAAAAATATGTGGTAAAATCTCCCCTCCCCATATGCTTTAAAGAATGATCTCGCTAGTTAATTTAGCTATTAAATTAACGTTTCAAAATTTTGAAACATCAAAGGTAATCACGCCATAGTAAATTGAATTTTATAACAGGCTTGCATATAAGTAGAAAACGATTGCAAGAAAAATTATAATCATAAGAAGAGGTAGAGTAACCACACGTGCAAGAATTAAACAGCAGCGCTCAGAACACAGAAACTGAGGAAATATCCAACATAATTACATAAACCATGGGTTACATGTCATCACCTAAAATGGGTGATGTCACTAATGTTATTCTGAGGTACTCAGTTGTTAAGCTGCTCTTTTCCTGCGGTCGATGATGAAAACGGAAAGTTAATCTTGCATATTTAAAAAACACAATAGTAAACATCTATAAATAGTAAGAAAACAATAAAAAAAGTATAGGATGAAACCTTGTTGCCAACCGAGTAGCTTTCTGGTGGAATGGGCGCCAACAATGCCCC
>NC_061508.1:206363209-206377826 GCF_022539505.1 Lolium rigidum
TTGAGTTTAAGTAGAAAAGAGGAATTACGTGTAGATATGTGATACGTCTCCGACGTATCGATAATTTCTTATGTTCCATGCCATATTATTGATGATACCTACATGTTTTATGCACACTTTATGTCATATTCGTGCATTTTCTGGAACTAACCTATTAACAAGATGCCGAAGTGCCGGTTCTGTTTTACTGCTGTTTTTGGTTTCGAAATCCTAGTAACGAAATATTCTCGGAATTGGACGAAACGAAGATCCAGGGGCCTATTTTTCCACGGAGCTTCCAGAAGACCGAAGAGCATACGAAGTGGGGCCACGAGGTGGCGACACCACAAGGCGGCGCGGCCAAGAGGGGGCCCGCGCCGCCCTATGGTGTGGGCCCCTCGTCAGGCCCCCGACTCTGCCCTTCCGCCTACTTAAAGCCTCCGTCGCGAAACCCCTGAGGCGAAAAACCACGATACGGAAAACCTTACTGAGACGCCGCCGCCGCCGATCCCATCTCGGGGGATTACGGAGATCTCCTCCGGCACCCTGCCGGAGAGGGGATTCATCTCCGGAGGACTCTACACCGCCATGGTCGCCTCCGGAGTGATGAGTGAGTAGTTCACCCCTGGACTATGGGTCCATAGCGGTAGCTAGATGGTTGTCTTCTCCTCATTGTGCTTCATTGTTGGATCTTGTGAGCTGCCTAACATGATCAAGATCATCTATCCGTAATTCTATATGTTGTGTTTGTCGGGATCCGATGGATAGAGAATACCATGTCATGTTAATTATCAAGTTATTACATATGTGTTGTTTATGATCTTGCATGCTCTCCGTTACTAGTAGAGGCTCCGGCCAAGTTTTTGCTTTTAACTCCAAGAGGGAGTATTTATGCTCGATAGTGGGTTCATGCCTGCATTGACACATGGGACGAGTGACGAAAGTTCTAAGGTTGTGTTGTGCTGTTGCCACTAGGGATAAAACATTGGCGCTATGTCCGAGGATGTAGTTGTTGATTACATTACGCACCATACTTAATGCAATTGTCAGTTGCTTTGCAACTTAATACTGGAGGGGGTTCGGATGATAACCTGAAGGTGGACTTTTTAGGCATAGATGCGGTTGGATGGCGGTCTATGTACTTTGTCGTAATGCCCAATTAAATCTCACTATACTTATCATGTCATGTATGTGCATTGTTATGCCCTCTCTATTTGTCAATTGCCCGACTGTAATTTGTTCACCCAACATGCTTTTATCTTATGGGAGAGACACCTCTAGTGAGCTGTGGACCCGGTCCATTCTTTAATGCCGAAATACAAATCTGCTGCAATACTTGTTTTTACTTGTTTTCTCTGCAAACAATCATCTTCCACACAATACGGTTAATCCTTTGTTACAGCAAGCCGGTGAGATTGACAACCTCACTGTTTCGTTGGGGCAAAGTACTTTGGTTGTGTTGTGCAGGTTCCACGTTGGCGCCGGAATCTCCGGTGTTGCGCCGCACTACATCCCGCCGCCATCAACCTTCAACGTGCTTCTTGACTCCTACTCGGTTCGATTAAACCTTGGTTTCTTATCGAGGGAAACTTGCCGCTGTGCGCATCACACCTTCCTCTTGGGGTTCCCAACGGACGTGTCAACTACACGCATCAAGCAAATTTACGGCGCCGTTGCCGGGGACATCAAGACACGCTGCAAGGGGAGTCTCCACTTCCCAATCTCTTTACTTTGTTTTTGTCTTGCTTTATTTTATTTACTACTTTGTTTGCTGCATTATATCAAAACACAAAAAAATAGTTGCTAGCTTTACTTTATTTACTATCTTGTTTGCTATATCAAAAACACAAAAAATTAGTTACTTGTTTTACTTTACTTAATATCATGCATGTTTTTATTTCACTAGTTAAGCATAATGGAAAACAACAAAAATATGAGAGATCTTTATGAACTTTATCTTGAATTAGGACATGATGTGTTTGAAGAGAGAATTAAAAAACCCATGGAACTTTATATGCATGCTAATGGGAATGTTATTACTATGGATGCTTTGAACACCATTGTTGCTAATGCTATGGAAAATTCTAAGCTTGGGGAAGCTGGCTCGATGAGCATGATCTTTTTAGTCCCCCAAGCATTGAGGAGAAAATTTTCTTTTATGATTACAATATGTCTCCTATATATGATGATAGCCACTTTGTTGAATTTGCTCCCACTACAACTAATAAAATTGATTATGCTTACGTGGAGAGTAATAATTTTATGCATGAGACTCATGATAAGAATGCTTTATGTGATAGTTACATTGTTGAGTTTGCTCATGATGCTACTGAAAATTATTATGAGAGAGGAAAATATGGTTGTAGAAATTTTCATGTTACTAAAACACCTCTCTATGTGCTGAAATTTTTGAAGCTACACTTGTTTTATCTTCCTATGCTTGTTACTTTGCTCTTCATGAACTTGTTTATTTACAAGATTCCTATGCATAGGAAGCATTTTAGACTTAAATGTGTTTTGAATTTGCCTCTTGATGCTCTCTTTTGCTTCAAATACTATTTCTTGCGAGTGCGTCATTAAAACTCGCTGAGCCCATCTTAATGGCTATAAAGAAAGAACTTCTTGGGAGATAACCCATGTGTTATTTTGCTACAGTACTTGGTTTTTATTTTGTGTCTTGGAAGTTGTTTACTACTGTAGCAACCTCTCCTTATCTTAGTTTTGAGTTTTGTTGTGCCAAGTAAAGTCTTTGATAGAAAAGTAAGTACTAGATTTGGATTACTGCGCAGTTCCAGATTTCTTTGCTGTCACGAATCTGGGTCTATCTCCCTGTAGGTAGCTCAGAAAATTAAGCCAATTTACGAGCATGATCCTCAGATATGTACGCAACTTTCATTCAATTTGAGCATTTTCGTTTGAGCAAGTCTGGTGGCCTAATAAAATCAATCTTTACGGACTGTTCTGTTTTGACAGATTCTGTCTTTTATTTCGCATTGCCTCTTTTGCTATGTTGGATGAATTTCTTTGATCCACTAATGTCCAGTAGCTTTATGCAATGTCCAGAAGTGTTAAGAATGATTGTGTCACCTCTGAACATATTAATTTTTATTATGCACTAACCCTCTAATGAGTTGTTTCGAGTTTGGTGTGGAGGAAGTTTTCAAGGATCAAGAGAGGAGTATGATGCAATATGATCAAGGAGAGTGAAAAGCTCTAAGCTTGGGGATGCCCCGGTGGTTCACCCTCGCATATTCTAAGAAGACTCAAGCGTCTAAGCTTGGGGATGCCCAAGGCATCCCCTTCTTCATCGACAACATTATCAGGTTCCTCCCCTGAAACTATATTTTTATTCCGTCGCATCTTATGTACTTTGCTTGGAGCGTCGGTTTGTTTTTGTTTTTGTTTTGTTTGAATAAAATGGATCCTAGCATTCACTTTATGGGAGAGAGAGACGCTCCGCTGTAGCATATGGACAAATATGTCCTTAGGCTCTACTCATAGTATTCATGGCGAAGTTTCTTCTTCGTTAAATTGTTATATGGTTGGAATTGGAAAATGCTACATGTAGTAACTCTAAAATGTCTTGGATAATTTGATACTTGGCAATTGTTGTGCTCATGTTTTAAGCTCTTGCATCATATACTTTGCACCCATTAATGAAGAAATACTTAGAGCTTGCTAATTTGGTTTGCATATTTGGTTTCTCTAGAGTCTAGATAACATCTAGTATTGAGTTTTGAACAACAAGGAAGACGGTATGGAGTCTTATAATGTTTACCATATGTCTTTTATGTGAGTTTTGCTGTACCGTTCATCCTTGTGTTTGTTTCAAATAACCTTGCTAGCCTAAACCTTGTATCGAGAGGGAATACTTCTCATGCATCCAAAATACTTGAGCCAACCACTATGCCATTTGTGTCCACCATACCTACCTACTACATGGTATTTATCCGCCATTTCAAAGTAAATTGCTTGAGTGCTACCTTTAAAATTCCATCATTCACCTTTGCAATATATAGCTCATGGGACAAATAGCTTAAAAACTATTGTGGTATTGAATATGTACTTATGCACTTTATCTCTTATTAAGTTGCTTGTTGAGCGATAACCATGTTTCGGGGACGCCATCAACTATTCTTTGTTGGATATCATGTGAGTTGCTATGCATGTCCGTCTTGTCCGAAGCAAGAGAGATCTACCACCTTCATGGTTGGAGCATGCATATTGTTAGAGAAGAACTTTGGGCCGCTAACTAAAGCCATGATTCATGGTGGAAGTTTCGGTTTGGACATATATCCTCAATCTCATATGAGAATAATAATTGTTGCCACATGCTTATGCATTAAAGAGGAGTCCATTATCTGTTGTCCATGTTGTCCCGGTATGGATGTCTAAGTTGAGAATAATCAAAAGCGAGAAATCCAAAATGCGAGCTTTCTCCTTAGACCTTTGTACAAGGCGGCATGGAGGTACCCCATTGTGACACTTGGTCAAAACATGTGCATTGCAAAGATCCGGTAGTCCAAGTTAATTAGGAAAAGGTGCGGGCACTATTAGTATACTATGCATGAGACTTGCAACTTGTAAGATATAATGTACATAACTCATATGCTTTATTACTACCGTTGACAAAATTGTTTCATGTTTTCAAAATAAAAGCTCTAGCACAAATATAGCAATCGATGCTTTCCTCTTTGAAGGACCATTCTCTTTACTTTTATGTTGAGTCGGTTCACCTATCTCTCTCCACCTCAAGAAGCAAACACTTGTGATTAATCGTGCATTGATTCCTACATACTTGCATATTGTACTTGTTATATTACTCTATGTTGACTATTATCCATGAGATATACATGTTACAAGTTGAAAGCAACCGCTGAAACTTAATCTTCCTTTGTGTTGCTTCAATGCCTTTACTTTGATTTATTGCTTTATGAGTTAACTCTTATGCAAGACTTATTAATACTTGTCTTGAAGTACTATTCATGAAAAGTCTTTGCTTTATGATTCACTTGTTTACTCATGTCATTACCATTGTTTTGATCGCTGCATCCACTACATATGTTTACAAATAGTATGATCAAGGTTATGATGGCATATCACTTCAGAAATTATCTTTGTTATCGTTTTACCTGCTCGGGACGAGCGAGAACTAAGCTTGGGGATGCTTGATACGTCTCCGACGTATCGATAATTTCTTATGTTCTATGCCATATTATTGATGATACCTACATGTTTTATGCACACTTTATGTCATATTCGTGCATTTTCCGGAACTAACCTATTAACAAGATGCCGAAGTGCCGGTTCTCGTTTTACTGCTGTTTTTGGTTTCAGAAATCCTAGTAACGAAATATTCTCGGAATTGGACGAAACGAAGACCCAGGGGCCTATTTTTCCACGGAGCTTCCAGAAGACCGAAGAGCATACGAAGTGGGGCCACGAGGTGGCGACACCACAAGGAGGCGCGGCCAAGAGGGGGTCCGCGCCGCCCTATGGTGTGGGCCCCTCGTCAGGCCCCCGACTCTGCCCTTCCGCCTACTTAAAGCCTCCGTCGCGAAACCCCTGAGGCGAAAAACCACGATACGGAAAACCTTACTGAGACGCCGCCGCCGCCGATCCCATCTCGGGGGATTACGGAGATCTCCTCCGGCACCCTGCCGGAGAGGGGATTCATCTCCCGGAGGACTCTACACCGCCATGGTCGCCTCCGGAGTGATGAGTGAGTAGTTCACCCCTGGACTATGGGTCCATAGCAGTAGCTAGATGGTTGTCTTCTCCTCATTGTGCTTCATTGTTGGATCTTGTGAGCTGCCTAACATGATGAAGATCATCTATCTGTAATTCTATATGTTGTGTTTGTCGGGATCCGATGGATAGAGAATACCATGTCATGTTAATTATCAAGTTAATACATATGTGTTGTTTATGATCTTGCATGCTCTCCGTTACTAGTAGAGGCTCTGGCCAAGTTTTTGCTTTTGACTCCAAGAGGGAGTATTTATGCTCGATAGTGGGTTCATGCCTGCATTGACACCTGGGACAACGACGGAAAGTTCTAAGGTTGTGTTGTGTCTGTTGCCACTAGGGATAAAACATTGGCGCTATGTCCGAGGATGTAGTTGTTGATTACATTACACACCATACTTAATGCAATTGTCCGTTGCTTTGCAACTTAATACTGGAAGGGGTTCGGATGATAACTCTGAAGGTGGACTTTTTAGGCATAGATGCGGTTGGATGGCGGTCTATGTACTTTGTCGTAATGCCCAATTAAATCTCACTATACTTATCATGTCATGTATGTGCATTGTTATGCCCTCTCTATTTGTCAATTGCCCGACTGTAATTTGTTCACCCAACATGCTTTTATCTTATGGGAGAGACACCTCTAGTGAACTGTGGACCCCGGTCCATTCTTTAATACTCGAAATACAAATCTGCTGCAATACTTGTTTTTACTCGTTTTCTCTGCAAACAATCATCTTCCACACAATACGGTTAATCCTTTGTTACAGCAAGCCGGTGAGATTGACAACCTCACTCTGTTTCGTTGGGGCAAAGTACTTTGGTTGTGTTGTGCAGGTTCCACGTTGGCGCCGGAATCTCTGGTGTTGCGCCGCACTACATCCCGCCGCCATCAACCTTCAACGTGCTTCTTGACTCCTACTGGTTCGATTAAACCTTGGTTTCTTACTGAGGGAAACTTGCCGCTGTGCGGATCACACCTTCCTCTTGGGGTTCCCAACGGACGTGTCAACTACACGCATCAATATGTTATTATCTTTCTTGTTAGTTCCTAGCTTAGTATTCTGAAGTTAAAATTGTTTGTGCTTACAAGGAAGATGCATGATTGTTTCTATCACATGTATATTTGTTTGTTTCCCTCAACTCTTATGCTTGCTAATCAACCTTGCTAGCCAAAGACATCGTACCGAGAGGGAATGCTTCTCGTGCATCCAAACCCTTAAACCAAACCTATGCCATCGGTGTCCACCATAACTACCTACTATGTGGTATTTCACTGCCATTCCAAGTAAATACTTCATGTGCTACCTTTAAACAATTCAAAAGTTATTTCCTCTTATTTGTGTCAATGTTTTATAGCTCATGAGGAAGTATGTGGTGTTTTATCTTTCAATCTTGTTGAGCAACTTTCACTAATGGACTAGTGGCTTCATCCACTTATCCTATAATTTTGCAAAAAGAGGCTGGCAACGGGGTTCCCAACCCCAATTAATCAACTTTCATTAATAACTCTCTTCACATGTTTTGCCCTGATTCATCGGTAGCGACTTAATTTTGCAATAGACACTCCTCCATGGTATGTGAAATGTTGGAAGGCACCCGAGGATTCGGTTAGCCATGGCTTGAGAAAGCAAAGGTTGGGAGGAGTGTCATCCTTAAATAAACTAAAGTACATGTGTAAACGAAAGAGAAGAGGGATGATCTACCTTGCTGGTAGAGATAACGTCCTTCATGGGAGCCGCTCTTTGGAAGTCTGTTTGGCAAGGGGGTTAGAGTACCCACTACCATTCGTTGATAACAACAAACACCTCTCAAAATTTTATTTTTATGCTCTCTTTATGATTTCAAAACTTAAAAAGCTCTAGCACATGATTTAATCCCCGCTTCCCTCTGCGAAGGGCCTATCTTTTACTTTATGTTGAGTCAGTAAACCTATTTCCCTCTATCTTAAGCAAGCAATTGAGTTGTTGTGATCAAACCATCTATACTGTGATCTACTTAATCATGCCTTTTATTCTTCCTTGTGCAGTACAAGTTTTATCTGAATGAATATAGCTTTGAAGGTTATCAATTATTATGAGGAGATTATTATGATTGAGTATGCAAGTTTTGTTATAAGATTTAATATAAGAGCGCTGCTCAATAGATAAGTACAATCTGTTAACTGTTCTCTGACCAAGAACGAAGTTTGCCATCACCAATTATGATTTCCTATGCACCTTTATTTGTGATTTCCTTTTACTTGTTTCAAGTTGAATTATATGAGGAAGTTGTTCACTAGAATGTCTTGTGTGAATTAATATGATGCTTCTTGTCCGTATTTTATTTATCGACTCTTCACTCCATAAACATGTGGTCTTGTTTACTGAGCTCAGTTTCGCTTGGGGACAAGCGAAGTCTAAGCTTGGGGGGAGTTGATACGTCCATTTTGCATCACTATTTTATATCATAATTTACTTTTTATTCATTGATATATTTCATATTTAGAGATGATACTTATGTTATTTCATCTATTTTGCATGTTTCATGATTATCGGAGAATCGCGCACCGGAGTCAGGATTCTGCTGGAAAAAGCACCGTCAGAATGAAATATTTTGGAAGATCAACAATTGACGGAAATTACACGGAAAATCTTATTTTTCCAGAAGACGGAGAGAGCCAAAAGGAGGAGCCGAGGAGGGCCGCCACGGCCCCCCCATAGGCCGGCGCGGGCCCTGCCCTGGCCGCGCCGCTCGGTGGGGAGGGGGCCCACGGCCCCTTCGGCCTCCTCTCCTTCGCGTACTTCTTCGTCCCGAAAACCTAAGCTCCGGAGAATAATTGCGAAGAGTCACAGCCGCCTCTCGCGGGGCGGAAAACACCGAGAGAGAAAGAGCTCTCCGAGCAGGCTGAAATCTGCCGGGAAATTCCCTCCCGGAGGGGGAAATCGACGCCATCGTCACCGTCATCGAGCTGGACATCATTGGGATCATCATCATCATCATCTCCATCATCATCACCGCCATCTCCACCGCTGCACCTCGTCACCGCTGTAACATCTAGGGTTGAATCTTGATTGTTTGATAGGGGAAACTCTCCTGGTATTGATTACTCCTTGTTATTCATGCTATTGAATGAAACCATTGAACCAAGGTTTATGTTCAGATTGTTATTCATCATCATATCACCTCTGATCATGTTCCATATGATGTCTCGTGAGTAGTTCGTTTAGTTCTTGAGGACATGGGTGAAGTCTAAATGTTAGTAGTGAATTATGTTGGGTAATATTCAATGTTATGATATTTAAGTTGTGGTGTTATTCTTCTAGTGGTGTCATGTGAACGTCGACTACATGATACTTCACCTTTATGGGCCTAGGGGAATACATCTTGTATTCGTTTGCTAATTGCGGGGTTGCCGGAGTGACAGAAACCTCGAACCCCGTTGGTATATCGATGCGAGGAGGGATAGCAGGATCTCGAGTTTAAGGTCTGTGGTTAGATTTATCTTAATTACTTTCTTGTATTTGCGGATGCTTGCAAGGGGTATAATCACAAGTATGTATTAGTCCTAGGAAGGGCGGTGCATTAGCATAGGTTCACCCACACAACACTTATCAAAACAATGAAGATTAATCAGCTATATGAAGCGAAAGCACTAGACTAAATTCCCGTGTGTCCTCAAGAACGTTTGGTCATTATAAGTAAACAAACCGGCGTGTCCTTTGTGATAAAAAGGATTGGGCCACTCGCTGCAATTATTACTCTCGCATTTTACTTACTTGTACTTTATTCATCTGCTATATCAAAACCCCCTGAATACTTGTCTATGAGCATTTACAGTGAATCCTTCATCGAAACTGCTTGTCAACACCTTCTGCTCCTCGTTGGGTTCGACACTCTTATTTATCGAAAGTACTACGATACACCCCCTATACTTGTGGGTCATCAGCGCGCAGGTTGTTTCACGCGCGCGCGAAATGCGGCGAAACTTGCCAATGTATTGGGCACACGCGGGAACGATTGTCGTCGCGCGGGAATAGTTAATCACCGGCGGCAGTTCTCGACGGGACGTAAAACGCCATTAGCGAGCTTGACGATGTCCACGCTAAAAAAATGCGTCCGCACCGCTGAAGGTACCCCAAACGCAAACGGTCGCCCTGGGCCATATGGCGTCCGCGGGCCGACGCAAACGAACATTTCGGACGTCCAAAATGCGTCGGCCCGCTGGAGATGCCCTAACCTTGTATTCTGAATAGATATCAGGGTCGATATTTTCCTACCTACTACTACTAAGGGCATCTCCAACCAAGCGACCCATCCCGCGCCCGCGCATCCGGATGGGTCGAGCCGGACAAAAACCCGGCCCAGCGCGCGGAGCCATCCCTAAAACGGATGGCCGCGGTGTCCGGGACGACCCAAACCCGGCCCAAATCTGGGACGAGTTTGCGTGGCCGCGGACGCCGATGGCTGGCCGCTCGCGTCCGCCCCTGGCCCGCGTGTCATAGGCAGAAATAAATTTCTTTATTAAAAAGGTACCCATTACATTTTTTTAAATCTACTACTCTACCCTAATACGTACGGGGCCTGCGGCCTCGCCGGTGACTCCTCGCCGGCGCGCCGTCGGGACCGTGGATTTCACTCGACGCGGGCGGCCTGTATGCGTGAGGATTCCACTCCAGCTTACAAGCTGGGTGGCGCGGCGGAGGCCTTCATCCTCCTCCTTTCCGCCCTCGCGCCTCAGGCGCGCTCGTGCTCCGCCTCCTGCGGCGGCACCATCCGCTTCCCGCATAGCTCCAGCTCCTGCAGGGCGGCGTGTTCCACAACGGTCCGCGCCTCCAGGCGGACGCGGCTGGTGGCCTGGGCCTCGTGGTTCTCGTTCCGCCGGCGCATGCGCTCTTGTCGGCCGCGCTCCGCCAACGCAGCAGCCTCCCGGGCGCGCCGCTTGGGCGAGGGTAGCTGGATGAGGTGGCGGGCTGCTCGCATAGCGAGGAGCTGGTTCTTCTGGCCGAGGAGGTCGCCTAGTCGGCAGCGGCCGACCCGACAGGTGGCCTCGTGCTCCTTCGTCACGCGCGTGAGGTCGGCGAGCTGCTCCTCGATGGCGGCGTTGATGTTCGCCAGCGCGAGGTCCTCCGCGTCGACGGGCTCCTCCTCCGCGGCGGCCCCCTCCTCCGCGGCCTCGTACCACCCGTCCGCGGTCTCGTGCCAGCCGTCCGCGGCCGCCTCCACCATCTCCGCGTCCTCTTCCTTCTTCGCCGCCGCCTCGGCAGCGACGCGGAGCGCCTCGTCGTCGGTGACCCACCGCGCGTCCGCGCGCTCCTCCTCCTCCGTCCGCGGGAACCTTGGTGCGCGCGGGAACTTTCCCGCACGTTCTACCGCAGGCCATTGCTGTCCCGTCGAGGCCTGCCATGGCGCAGCGCCGCACAAGGAAAACGAACCACGTGACGCCTTTTTGAGTCGCCGCGTTGGACGCAGCGTGCGACCCAACCGGACACGCGGACGCGGGTCGCTGTACAGGTATCCGCTCGGCCACCCAAACGGCTCAGCGTGTCCGTTTGGATCGCTCGGTTGGAGATGGCCTAAGGACCATCTCAAAGCAAATCTAGGTGGCGGATCCATATATAGGGATGTGTGGCACCCATAAGCCACGTGCTTCTCAGCCTATATAATCTTTCCATACAATAGCAACACACATGAGAAGCCAACGACAACTGGAGAAGATGAGCATTCCCTGACTTGTCCTCGTGCGCAGGCCCTGCTCGTGCGACAGGAATCAACAAGTGGAGGGCCCTTATAGAGGCACGACTTTCTCGATCTAGTATTTATATTCGCAGATAGTAGCAACGACAACAGGGGAAGATGCGGCTTCTCGCCTTCTCTGCTTTGTCCTGGTACAACAGGAATCCATGAGAGGAGGACACGCTTTTCTCAATCTATTATATATTCGCAAACAACAGCAACACACATAGTAGATAACAGTACGAGGCGCTCTCTGCCCTGTCCTCGTGCGCCAGGAATCAATCTGAGGAGGACGCATAGGGACGAGCGATTCAATGGCATAGCCCGGTGGTTGGGATGGGCTGATGCATCCCCGCCCGCCCAGGTTCGAGTCTCCGCACTCGCAATTTGGTGTCGTACACACAATCACTTCTAGTAAAATCACAGCGCTTTGGGTTTCTTCCCCTTAAAGCCAAACATTTTTTTTTTTTTTTTTAATGCTTATCACCTCATTTCTTTTTCCACGATGCGAGGACGACGGCCACGTCGTCGATTATTCCTGTTGTAGTTTCAATGGTGGGTAATTGTTCACCTTAAATCTGATCTAATGGCTATAAATTGTCTGTCTATCAAATAAACAATTGGATTTTTTTCCTTTTTTAGATTTTCTATTTTTTTACTTTATTATAGTTAAACCATCATGTCCTTTTCAATTTTCATACCTATAATAGATAGACAGGATGGTATAATTGCTGAATGCATAAAGCTATAAACCGTGTGCATACCAAATCCAAAACTGTACCTGTTCTACACCGAGGCTACGGATCTAACAGGAAAACCATACATGTGGGCAATGGACCAGCCACTTTGGCATTTTCGCACCTATAGCTTTCAAGTTTCGGGCATAAACGCACACATGCATGCATGCACACTATACTTTACACTGTTAGTTGTGCTTAGAGATTATATATACTAGGCGGAGAAACGCCGCTTCACCGTAATGCCTACAATCCGTATTGGCACCACGTGTTAGACGTGCTGAGCTGCTCATCCGATTCAAACCGCAGGCCTCTCCCGCATAACTCGAGAGGAGTACCACAGCCCTGTAGCATGCACACCACATCATTATCAATTTGGTAGACATGAAATATATGACATGTAGTAGAAGTTAAACCACACCGAGGAGTAACGATCATGGAACAAAGTTCCATTTGATTTTTTTTAATGCAGAGCAACAAATTATATAATATCAGCCCATCACGAGAACAGGGTCAAGATCTTGATAAATGTATGATGCCAAGGGAAGAAATGTTTAAAATACATGGAACAAACTTCCATTTGATTTTTAATGTTATATATACACTCAAATTTTCAATATTTATGGAATCAAAATAGTTATATGAAGACCTAGCTACATGCTGTAAGAAACTGCTAGCAGAAACGGCAATTTGATCTATATATTAAACCTCTAGCTGATAAAACATGAGAAGAACTGTTGTAGTTCGAAGTTTTGTTTACCACATGATATTGCATTTTTTTTACAGAACATACACAGGATAATACAATTTAATTCACGTGGTGGAAACAATTGTAGGTAAAGAATATCAGAATCCAAAAGTGTATGAACTGTTATTAGGAAAGAAGTCTATTCTATAAAAAACTTGAAGTCTTGAACTACTAGACAAACTAGCTACTATTCACCTTCTCGGAGTTTTGTTAGCTCGAGGGGTACCAAATTAAGATCATGTAGTCATATTTACAAATAAATCAAGAAAGTGCAGTATTCACGATAAATAGCCCACGAAAGTCTGTGAACTTCTCTACCAATGATGATTAGTATCAAACGATGCTACAATCCAATCAAAACCGAGGTACCTGAAATAAATAGGGGAAACAATAAAAATTGTATATCTTCAATCATAAGCTAACATTTTATAACAAAGATTTTCTATAAGTCAGCATAGTAGCGGCAGTGACTAAAACAATACTTCAGGGAGCATTCTTTAGTTCCACAGAGATATTTCTCCGAAACTGACAGCAATAAAAGTAACCAAGTCAAGTAAAATCTCTACATATAGGTATTACGAAAATACTTATGTTTTATACGCATATAATAGATCCATGGAGAATGGCGTGCTTGGCAGTGCAAGCGTATCATCCTGCCACTACGGGAAAATAAGTCGTTGATGTGCGACGATTTGCACAGCAAAGGGCCTTGTACGCATGTTCTGCACAGCAAAGCTTTTGCCGTGCGCTCGATTCACTGCCTTAGCGCTGCCGTGCTGGCAGTTGTTGCAATGCGCTCTCCAACTTTGTCGTGCGGCGTGACGCTGTCGTGCGTCTCTCGCGCTGCCGTGCACTGGAGCTTTTCCGTGTGCTGAAGCTCTGCCGTGAGCTGCACCTCTGCTATGCGGCGTCACACGGCCGTGCGCCGCTGGTCCACCCGCACGGCAAAGAACCCGCCAGGCACACAACAAGCTTACCAGGAGCACAGGCTGCCGCCACGTGGCCCCTTTGCAGTGTGTATGCGGATGGCAAAGTGACCAAATGTCCTTTTCCATGTGCATACACACGGCAAAGACCCTGATGCATTTCCTGTTATTTTTTTTTTGATTATTCCCTGCATTTCAAAATATGAGATATACATATATATTCATTTCAACCACAAATACATCAACCACACCACAAATACATCAAACACACCACAAAATAGGTCCACACTTTCATTTAGAGTCCACACAACAAGTTAAAGTAGCATCTCATGCCATGTAATGGCTAAAGTCCACATTACAAGTTCACATAGTCTATATATAAGGTCCATTACATAGTTCATAACATGCATCTCATGGCATCAACCCTGTCCTTCGCTATTGCTTTGTCCTTCTCCTACAAGCTGAAAAGGAAAATCATGACATTGGTACATTTTCAACTGGTACAAGTCTAATGGCATGAAAAGAAAAGTCATGATTTTGGTACAATTTCTCAAGTCTAATGATATAGGTACATTTTCAACAAGTGATGGCTAAAATTTGCATATTGACATGGAATTGAACATGGTGGCATGTAATGGCTAAAATTTGCATAATGACATTTAATTGAATATGGTGGCATGGAATGGCTAAATTTTCAAGTCGAAAGTCTACAAGTGGCATGAAATGGCTAAAAGTCAAGTTTGGACACAAGTGTCATGACATTC